>NW_028318969.1:182500-370337 GCF_062004578.1 Staurois parvus
CACTTACTGCACAAACTTTTCAGCTTTGCTGCTATTTAACATCCCGACTGTCACATTATAAAAATTATAAAAGGAGACTGGCGATGAGGACGAGGGGGGGATGGGACACCGGTGAACTCCACAGAGACGTCCACAAAGTACAATAATAACAATGGAAATATATAAAGTTCCCCAGATAGCCGGGTGACATTATGGTTTATATATTTGCTGCGAGAACAGAACATCCCATTCTTCGGGGTGACGCTTTAGAATATTACTCCACGCAGATCCCGACCCGCATTACATCTTATTAGAATGGGCAGCATTATTACCTGAAGAACAGAGTAATATCTCATTGTACCAGACAGGAAAACGTGGGATTTAATTATTCTCTAGAAAACTGTAAAAAAAAAAAAAAAAAAAAGAAAGGAAAGAAAAGAAAAAAAATCCAAGCAAGCAACCCTGCAAATTCTTTCTGTGATAAAAAAAAATGTCTTTGTCTGTTGAGCGATGCAATAAAGCTGTGCTGTGACGGAAGAGGACATGGAAATAGGCGGCGGACGCAGAAATGTGATCTTCGTCTTCTTATTATTGTAATAATTCCTTCTCACCTTTACTTGGAGAATAAACCAAATGAAAAAAAAAATATACCGCGAGATACTTGTGTATTGCAACAGTAACCTGATAGTACCTTTTGATGTAAAATTTAATTTTTTTATTTTTGGCTTGTTTTCAGGAGTGTAACCACGGCGGGGGGGCCGGGACAATGAGGGGCCGGGACAAGCGGGGGCTGGCGGGACAAAGGGGGGCCGGGAGGGTCGGCTGCCCTGGGCGCAATGGTTTACTGTAGGGATGGGGGGGGGAAACCTGTTACAGGGCTGACTGGAGTAGTGACATCAGAGTCACTACCCACATGGAAGAAAAATTTATTTGAAATATATTTTAAAAATGTTCTTCCCAAATATATTGCCGTATACTTTAAATGCAAAAATTTTGACCATATTGAATATATTTCAATAAATATACATATATTTAACCCCTTGACGCCGCCGCCCTTTAAGAGATTCTGACGCCGGGAGGCGGGGCGGTGGGGGCGTGGTTTAGGAATCATGTGACCGCCGTGATGACGCGTCACGGTGGTCACATGATCGGGAAAGGTCCCGTTCGAAAGAGCGGAGAGGGGCCTTTCCGTGAGTACTACACATGTGTGCTGGGAGCGCGCAGGGCGCGCGCTCTCAGCACATGTGTATTTAGTTCCATGGACGCAAATGTGCGGCCGCTCGGCGTCTAGGCCCAGACGCCGGGCGGCCGCACATTTGCGTGCGGCCGGCGCAAAGGGGTTAATATACACATACTAAGGATAGATAGATACACACATTCAATATATTTAAAAAAAAAAAAATTATATATATATACACACACACATATACATACACATACATACATACATATATATATACACACACACATACACACACACTGCATGTTGAAATGCGTTTTTATTACAACATATATGAAAAATATTTTTAAAATATATATATTTTTTAAATATATTCTTCTGATTTTTTTAACACATAATAAATAAAAATACAAATCTACATTTTTGGAATGCATTTACAAATATATGTAAAAAGTATCTGTTATATGTTAAAAAAAATCTGTAGAATATATTTGAAAAATAGATCTTTTTAAAAATATATATTTTTTAAATATATTCTTCAGATTCTTTTTTTACATATAAAAAATTTCATTTTAACATATTTTTAAATATATTTGTAAATGCATTCCAAAAATGTAGATTTGTATTTTTAAAGACATGCAGTATATTTGAAAATGTATTTTTAAAAATATTTTTCGTATGTTTTGAATTAAAAAAGCATTTCAACATGCAATATATATATATATATATATATATATATATATATATATTTTTTTTATTATTGACATATACTTGAAATGCTACAATTTTGGCCATATTCAATATATATATATATATATATATATATACTGTATGCATGTGTATGTATGTGTGTGTATATATATATATATATTTTTTTTTTTTTATTATTGACATATACTTGAAATGCTACAATTTTGGCCATATTCAATATATATATATATATATATATATACACACACACATACATACACATGCATACAGTATATATATATATATATATATATATATATTGAATATGGCCAAAATTGTAGCATTTCAAGTATATGTCAATAATAAAAAAAAAATATATATATATATATATATATATATATATATATATATATTGCATGTTGAAATGCTTTTTTAATTCAAAACATATGAAAAATATTTTTAAAAATACATTTTCAAATATACTGTATGTCTTTAAAAATACAAATCTACATTTTTGGAATGCAATTACAAATATATATGTTAATATGACTTTTTAATATTTTATATATCTATAAAAATATTTTTCATATATTTTGTAATATATTAAAAAAACGCATTTCACACAGGGGCTGAGTCTGAGAGGAACACTAGAAGGAGTGGCAGCTCAGCTGCTACACTAGCCCCAGACACCCGGAATCTTCTGTTGTCCTTTCTTCTTCCCCTTCAGCTGAAGGGTCATTCGTGACGTGGCGGCGTCACACATGGAGAGTGCTGGCCTGTGCTGCACCCAGGTGCCCCTAGGTGGCAGTGCACCCTGGCAGCTGCATAGTTTGCCTAGTGGAAGCACCGGTCCTGGCTGGATGACCTTGCCCCAGCATTGCTCAGCATACAGCAGCGTCCCTTTCAGCAGCATGATGCTGTATATATATATATATCTATCTATCTCGGATATCTCATTATGCATTCAGACAAGCGGGCTTGAAATTATATCCGTAATAAAAAATATGTTCGTCTGTTGAGCGATGGAATAAAGTGGTTCTATGACAGAGAGAAGAGAGAATATGGAAATGGGCGGCAGACATGGAGATCATCGAATTACTTTTTTAATGGCACTATCATCGTTCTCTTATTAATATCATAATTCCTTCTCACTTTTTTTTCAATACTAATTTAAAAGGAAACTGAATCTCGAGATTATTATATGGGATGGATACAGTGAAGGAAATGCGTATTTGCTCCCCGGGTGATGTTGAATGTTCGCCCTTCACACAGAAATGATCGGTCTAACAATGGAATGTTCGCCCCTCACACAGAAACGATCGGTCTAACAATGGAATGTTCGGTGTAACACTGAGAGACAGAACACAACAACAAATTCAGCAGAAATGCGTCTAACAAATGATGACGGATCTGCATGTTCATGAGGGAAAGAAGGATTTGATCCCCTTCACAAAACATGACTTAGTACTTGGTGGCCAATCCCTTGTTGGCAATCCCAGAGGTCAGACGTTTCCTGGAGTTGGCCCCCAGGTTCGCACACATCTCAGGAGGGATTTTGGCCCACTCCTCTTGGTAGATCCTCTCCAAGTCATTAAGGTTTGGTGGCTTGCGTTTGGCAACTCGAACTTTCAGCTCCCTCCACAGATTTTCAGTCGGATGAAGGTGTGGAGACTGGCTAGGCCACTCCAGGACATTAATGTGCTTCTTCTTGAGCTGCTCCTTTGTTGCCTTGGCCGTGTGTTTTGGGTCATTGTCATGCTGGAACACCCATCCACCACCCATTTTCAATGCCCTGGCTGAGGGAAGAAGGTTCTCACCCAAGATTTGAGGGTACATTGCCCCGTCCATCGTCCCTTTGATGCGGTGCAGTTGTCCTGTCCCCTTAGCAGAAACCGCCCCCCAAAGTAGAATGTTTCCACCACCATGTTTCACAGTTGGGATGGTGTTCTTGGGGTCATAGGCAGCATTCCTCCTCCTCCAAACCCGGCGAGTTGAGTTGATGCCAAAGAGCTGGATTTTGGTCTCCTCTGACCACAACACTTCCCACCAGTCCTCCTCTGCATCATTCAGATGTTCAGTGGCAGACTTCAGACGGGCTGGACATGTGCTTTCTTGAGCAGAGGGACCGTGCGGCACTGCAGGATTTCAGTCCTTGTCGGCGTAGTGTGTTACCAATTGTTTTCTTGGTGACTGTGGTCCCAGCTGCCTGGAGATCATTGACCAGATCCTCACGTGTAGTTCTGGGATGATTCCTCACTGTTCTCATGATCATTGACACTCCACGAGGTGAGATCTTGCATGGTGCACCAGACCTAGGGAGACTGACACTTGTTTTGTGTTTCTTCCATTTGTGAATGATTGCACCAACTGTTGTCACCTTCTCACCAAGCTGCTTGGCCATAGTTTGGTAGCCCAGTCCAGCCTTGTGTAGGTCTACCATCTTGTCCCTGACATCCTTGGACAGCTCTTTGGTCTTTGCCATGGTGGAGAGTTTGGAATCTGATGGTTTGATTGCTCCTGTGGACAGGTGTCTTTTATACAGGTAACACAATGAGATTAGCAGCACTCCCTTTAAGAGACTGCTTCTAATCTCAGCTTGTTACCTGTATGAGAGACACCTGGGAGCCAGAAATCCTGCTGAATGATAGGGGATCAAATCCTTCTTTCCCTCATGAACATGCAGATCCGTCATCATTTGTTAGACGCATTTCTGCTGAATTTGTTGTTGTATTCTGTCTCTCAGTGTTACACCGAACATTCCATTGTTAGACCGATCATTTCTGTGTGAGGGGCGAACATTCCATTGTTAGACCGATCATTTCTGTGTGAGGGGCGAACATTCCATTGTTAGACCGATCGTTTCTGTGTGAGGGGCGAACATTCACCATCAGGGGGGGGGCAAATACGCATTTCCTTCACTGTATGGTACCAATTTGGTAGAAGAGGAAGCAGAGGGCCCGGCTCGTGTTGTGCAACATTAACCTGAAAGTAACTTCTGATGTGACTGACATTTTTTCTGGGGCGCAACTACTACTTGGGGGGGGGGGGGTATCACATAGCAAAGTTTTGATGGGGCTCCCCAGTGACCTCTCTCTGTGACCCCTGGTAATTACTGCGAGTGATCGTAACATGGAGTATTCTTATGTAGCACCCTCTAGTGTGCTACTAGAGTAGTGTAGTGTGTTATAGGCAAAACCATTGTGTAGGACTCATGGTGGGTCATGCAATTAAGGTTGGGTTACTGCAGGTCAGCTGGATGACTCAACAGCTTGTAGCCCTACCACTTCCTCCTGACCCTGGAGGACCATAGAACCTTCCAGAAGTCGGTAAGCAGGAAAAGGTGGAGGCCTAATCTGCATATTTATGGGGGGGTCTGGCCAATCTCAGGTTTGGAGGCCCTGGTAGAGTGGTGGACTTGCCCATAAGTATGGGAGAGTCAGGCTGGAAGACGGAGTTCTGAGGAGACTGTTGGTGACCTGGGAGGGGTCCCCTAGGTCTGGTGGGGGGGGGAAGCCCCTAGGCTGGGCTTGGGCTGACTCAGGATGATACATTCTGCAGAGAGACGTGGATGGGATCAAGGCCTGGAGTAGCAGAGAGCAAGGACAGAGTGAGTACAGCAGTACACGTGGGATCTAAGAGGAAAGACTGAGGAGATCATCCGAGAAGCCCGGAGGGCTGGTCCTTGTCCCGGGAGATCTTCTGAGAAGCCAGGAGGGCTGGTCCTTGTCCCGGGAGATCTTCTGGGAATCCAGGAGGGCTGGTCCTTGTCCCGGGAGATCTTCAGAGAAGCCAGGAGGGCTGGTCCTTGTCCCAGGAAATCTTCTGTGAAGCCGGGAGGGCTGGTCCTTGTCCCGGGAAATCTTCTGAGAAGCCGGGAGGGCTAGTCATTGTCCAGGGAGATCTTCCGAGAAGCTGGGAGGGCTGGTCCTTGTCCCGGGAGATCTTCCAAGAAGCTGGGAGGGCTGGTCCTTTTCCCGGGCAATCTTCTGAGAAGCCAGGAGGGCTGGTCCTTGTCCTGGGAGATCTTCAGAGAAGCCAGGAGGGCTGGTCCTTGTCCCTGGAGATCGTCCGAGAAGCTGGGAGGGCTGGTCCTTGTCCCGGGAGATTGTCCGAGAAGCTGGGAGGGCTGGTCCTTTTCCCAGGCAAACTTCTGAGAAGCCGCTAGGGCTGGTCCTTGTCTCGGGAGATCTTCCGAGAAGCAAGGACGGCTGGTCCTTTTCCCGGGAAATCTTCTGAGAAGCCGGGAGGGCTGGTAGTGCTTACAGGCTGTGGAGCTGGGAGCAGCTCTATAAGGGGAGAGGAGATGTCTCTGCATGTAGCTACAAGAAGGCTCAGCAGAAACAAGGTACAAGGCAAGAATCTCCAAAGGATCAGACAGGGAGCTGTCCAGCATTGCAGTTGGCTCAGCAAGAGCCAACTGGAGTTAAAGGCTCACCAGAAACAAGGTACAAGGCAAGAATCTCCAAAGGATCAGACAGAGAGCTGTCCAGCATTGCAGTTGACTCAGCAAGAGCCAACTGGAGTTAAAGGCTCACCAGAAACAAGGTACAAGGCAAGATTCTCCAAAGGATAAGCTAGGGAGCTGTCCAACATCCTAGTCACTGCCAGACACGGCAGAGGTTGTGGTTTCAGGTCCCAATCCTGACATAGGGCCTTGGAGTAAATTCTAAGCCCTCCCAGCTTATTGATACCCTAGCCAACAACTGCTGAAATTGTGGTTTAGTAGACAAAGCTGAGGTCAGATTAGGAGAGCAAGTGAGAATATCTATTAGCCAAGCTGAGGTCAGATCATGAGAGCAGGTGAGAACATCTATTAGCCAAGCCGAGGTCAGATCAGGAGAGCAGGTGAGAACATCTGTTAGAGAAGCCAGGGTCAGATCAGTAGAGCAGGTGAGAATATCTAATAGCCAAGCTGGGGTCAGATTAGGAGAGCAGGTTTGAACATCTAATAGCCAAGCCGGGGTCAGATCAGGAGAGCAGGTGGGAACATCTATTAGCCAAGCCGGGGTCAGATCAGGAGAGCAGGTGGGAACATCTATTAGCCAAGCCGGGGTCAGATCAGGAGAGCAGGTGAGAATATCTAATAGCCAAGCTGGGGTCAGATCAGGAGAGCAGGTGAGAATATCTATTAGCCAAGCCGGGGTCAGATCAGGAGAGCAGGTGAGAATATCTATTAGCCAAGCCGGGGTCAGATCAGGAGAGCAGGTGAGAATAACTGTTAGCCAAGCCGGGGTCAGATCAGGAGAGTAGGTGAGAACATCTATTAGCCAAGCCGGGGTCAGATCAGGAGAGCAGGTGGGAACATCTATTAGCCAAGCCGGGGTCAGATCAGGAGAGCAGGTGGGAACATCTATTAGCCAAGCCGGGGTCAGATCAGGAGAGCAGGTGAGAATATCTAATAGCCAAGCCGGGGTCAGATCAGGAGAGCAGGTGAGAATATCTATTAGCCAAGCCGGGGTCAGATCAGGAGAGCAGGTGAGAATATCTATTAGCCAAGCCGGGGTCAGATCAGGAGAGCAGGTGAGAATAACTGTTAGCCAAGCCGGGGTCAGATCAGGAGAGTAGGTGAGAACATCTATTAGCCAAGTCGGGGTCAGATCAGGAGAGTAAGTGGGAACATCTGTTAGCCAAGCCGAGGTCAGATCAGGAGAGCAGGTGAGAATATCTATTAGCCAAGCTGGGGTCACATCGGGAGAGTAGGTGAGAATATCTATTAGCCAAGTCGAGGTCAGATCAGGAGAGTAGGTGAGAATATCTATTAGCCAAGTCGAGGTCAGATCAGGAGAGCAGGGGAGAACATCTATTAGCCAAGCCGGGGTCAGATCAGGAGTCAGGCAGAGAAGACAGGTTCAGGAAAAAGCCAAATCGGTAACAGTAGATCAAAGTAGCAAAGCAACACGGAGAAAGGTACTGGGGAGCCAGAGATCAACCAGCAATTTGAGGGAGTGATGGGCTTCCTTATAAAGGCCACCTGGCACCAAACTGAGCTAATGCGTGCATAACTCACACCAATGCCAGCGTGCATTTCTGCGGCCATGCAAGGTACCGGCAGTAGTGCCAGGTCTCTGAGTACCTCTGCAGTGGACAGAGCCCTGACACATACTCACATGTACAGAGAAGCCTTGGCCGATCTGTTGGATTTTTCCCTTTCGTTGCTACCGCCATCTTCCTTTCTTCATCAATGCTGTCTCTTCTAGGTTCTTGCAGCTGGCCCCCTGATGATGCGGAACAACATCCTTCCAGCGCTCCGTTGCTTCAGACAAATGCCTTCTGGGATATCTGACATGGATATCGGAGGAGAAAGGTGATGGGGTGGGTGGGCTGAAGGATAAAAGATAAAAAAGAAGGTTAGGAAACACACCAAAAAAAGAGTTGGCTTTTTTTTGATTAAGTAGGGTAGAAGAATACATTGGGGCAATATGGGGTACAGGTCCACTTTATGGTCCACTCACTGTGCTACACTATTAGGAAGGAAGCAGTGCATGCATATGTAATGAACAAAAATAGCTTTTGTTTAAAGTATTTTTCTCCATACGCTCTTCCTGCCCGAGGCATCAGGGGAAAGAGGACACATCCAACTTCCGTACTGAGGGATCTGGGAGAAGGAAGTTGTGATGGGAGTCAGCTTGGGTGGGGGGCCCATGGAACCCAGCTCACTTTGGAGAGGTGGGGAGACCCCTGTCTCAGCTCCCCATATTCCTCTTATGTGTAAGTCACCCTGTGCCTGTTAGGGGTACAGGGTGATCTGTCCTAATACTGTGTGGGCTTTGTCTCAGACTGTGTATACATGTCTATGGAGATAGGTGGGGTGGAGGTTGTTGCATTGTTTGACGTTTCCTCTTGTTTTAGTCTCCTGCGGAAAGGGGAGATATATGACGGGAGTCACTTTGGGTGGGGGGCCCATGGAATCCAGCTCATTTTGGAGAGGTGGGGAGACCCCTGTCTCAGCTCCCCATATCCCTCTTATGTGTAAGTCACCCTGTGCCTGTTAGGGGTACAGGGTGATCTGTCCTAATATTGTGTAGAAATGTCTAGGAGATAGGTGGGGTGGAGGTTGTTGCATTGTTTGAGGTTTCCTCCTGCAATAGT
This sequence comes from Staurois parvus, assembly GCF_062004578.1. NCBI lineage: Eukaryota > Metazoa > Chordata > Amphibia > Anura > Ranidae > Staurois > Staurois parvus. The sequence continues at coordinate 191,439 of NW_028318969.1, forward strand.
CTTCTGCCGAAAGGGGAGATATATGACGGGAGTCACTTTGGGTGGGGGGGCCCATGGAACCCAGCTCACTTTGGAGAGGTGGGGAGACCCCTGTCTCAGCTCCCCATATCCCTCTTATGTGTAAGTCACCCTGAGCCTGTTAGGGGTACAGGGTGATCTGTCCTAATATTGTGTAGATTGTCTAGGAGATAGGTGGGGTGGGGTTTGTGGATTGTTTGGTGTTGTGTGGCTGCATCCCATTGTTCTATTGTTTGTCTGGCTTGGGAGCAAATTATTATGGGATGTATGTGTTTATGTGTATTAGCTTAGTGGGGGGGTGTCTCCAGCAGCCCTCCTTCCTGATGGGACTGTCTGATGGTGTAAAGTTTGAATACCTGTGTGTCTCTTGTTACTAAATGTAGATTGCCCCACCCTGTGTCATTATGCAGGGAGGGGGGATTGTCCCCTGAGTGTATATATCTTGTATCTGTGTTCAAATAAAGTGGTCTACCTCCTGGTTTACTTGAAATCTGGTGTCGTCTGGATCTTGGGGTAACAATAGACAGATTCACTGGTCTCGTGTTCCAGAGCCTGAGAAGCAGCTTCTTGACAGAGATACCCAGTCGTGGGTGTCTGGGGTCCGTTACATTGGTGGTGGGATTGTGCTTCCTGGCTGTGAACACGTCCAACCACCACCGGGATTCAAGATCAGGAAAGTAGACGTCGGTCACCCCAGTGGAGATATGGACCTGGCATCAGGCCACAACGCAGAGTACTAACCACTATACGATCACGGCAGAGGGTGTCTGGGGTCCGTTACAGAAGTAAATAAAACGCAAGCTGACACCAGATTGGCAAATCAATGGCTGGCCCCAATATCAGGCGTATTTTAAGTAAACCTGAACTGGAGGGGGGGGGGGAGGAGTAAGCCAGCTCACAGCTTAGACTTATAATGGGGTTCTATGGGTTTGTTTGTCCACACAAAGTATGCATGCCAAGATCGAAGAAAACTTCTCTATTGTTACCCACTAAACACCAGTCAGAGCATAGAATGGTACAGTTACAACCTGTAGCTGTCTATAGAAATTCTATCAATGAGCGAAAGATGAAAACGGTGAGTGGGAAGGGAATGCTGAACAGTTACTGGCGCTCAGCGTCCTCAGGTGAACTTAATCACATCAGAGAGAACAAGACGATCTGGATGAGAAAACTCACATTATCTCCCGGCGCCTATAACAAGGATGGAAATTAACTCTTATTTCTGGGGGAAAAGCCAACGCTTGTTTGAACCGAATTAATATTCTCTCCTTGAATCATCACAGGCAGGTGTGTAATTAGTTTTCATAACTCATCTTGTAAACAAAAATGTGTTTATGCCAAATGTCAGATTGGCGCATTTCAGTGCAGACCCCAGAGATAGGAAATTGGAAGAAAAATGTACAGAAAGGGCTTAGAACAATGATAGTCTCTGCACAGTTACACAGTAAATGAAGGATGCCATGGTGACACCACCAGGGTTCAGGTTCATGACGCCCTGCACTCACAATACCTCCTCAGTCTTCTATATTAATGTAGTCAAATAAAGTGAGTAGGAAGATCTATGACACCCTGCACTCACAGGCATCAGTCTTCCAGGTTGAAGTAATCAAAGACGGCCAGCAGGGGAGTCCATGACACCCTGCACTCACAGGCATCAGTCTTTAAGCTTGAAATGATCGAAGAAGGTCAGTAAAAGGATACACGAAAAGCCTTCACTCAAAGTCTGTCCTCAGTCTTCCAGGTTGAAGTAATCAAAGACGGCCAGCAGGGGAGTCCATGACACCCTGCACTCCCAATATCTCCTTGGTATTCCAGATTGATGTAGTCAAAGAAAGTAAGTAGGAGGATCCATGACACCCTGCACTCATAGTGCGTCTTCAGTCTTTCAGGTTGAAATGGTCAAAGAAGGTCAGTAGGAGGGTCCATGACACCCTTCGCTCAAAGTAAGTCTTCGATCTTCCAGTTTGAAGTAATCAAAGACAGCCAGCAGGGGAGTCCATGACACCCTGCACTCCCAATATCTCCTTGGTATTCCAGATTGATGTGATCAAAGAAAGTAAGAAGGAGGATCCATGACATCCTGCACTCACAGGGAGTCATCAGTCTTTAAGCTTGAAATGATCGAAGAAGGTCAGTAAAAGGATACACGAAAAGCCTTCACTCAAAGTCTGTCCTCAGTCTTCCAGGTTGAAGTAATCAAAGACGGCCAGCAGGGGAGTCCATGACACCCTGCACTCCCAATATCTCCTTGGTATTCCAGATTGATGTAGTCAAAGAAAGTAAGTAGGAGGATCCATGACACCCTGCACTCATAGTGCGTCTTCAGTCTTTCAGGTTGAAATGGTCAAAGAAGATCAGTAGGAGGATACATGAAAAGCCTTCACTCAAAGTCTGTCCTCCGTCTTCCAGGTTGAAGTAATCAAAGATGGCCAGCATTGGATTGTTTGGTCAGAGACATTCACACCAGTGGCCTGCTGGAGGTCATTTTGTAGGGCTCTGGCAGGACTCATCCTGTTCCTTCTTGTACAAAGGAGCAGATAGCGGTCCTGCTGATGGGTTAAGGACCTTCTATGGCCCTGTCCAGTTCTCCTAGAGGAACTGCCTGTCTCCTGGAATCTCCTCCATGCTCTTGAGACAGTGCTGGGAGACACAGCAAACCTTCTGGCAATGGCACGTATTGATGTGCCATCCTGGAGGAGTTGGACTGCCTGTGCAACCTCTGTAGGGTCCAGGTACGGCCTCATGCTACCAGTAGTGACACTGACCCGAGCCAAATACAAAACTAGTCAGAAAAGAGAAGTAGGGAAAAAATGTCAGTGGCCTCCACCTGTAAAATCATTTGTGTTTTGGGGGTTGTCTCATTGTTGCCCATCTAGTGCACCTGTTGGTAATTTCATTAAGACCAAATAAGCTGAAACTGATTAACAACCCTCTCTGCTACTTACCTGACCAGGACAATATCCAAGGAGGTTCATTGACTTGATGCTACATAGTTACATACAGTTGTGTCCAAAATTATTCAACCCCCACTGAAATTGAGTGTTTTGGCCAGTTTGACATTGCTTTTGATCATTCAGTCATCTTGCTTACATTTACATTAAAGAGGCACTTGTAGGTCAGACAAATATAACATAACAGTTATAATGAAATAACCACAAATGTCTTTTCTGTGCTCACAGCATTATCAGTTTTATTCAACCCCCAAGTGACATTCAATCTTAGTACTTAGTACAGCATCCTTTTACAGTTATAACAGCTTTTAAACGTGAAGCATAGCTTGACACAAGTGTCTTGCAGCGATCTACGGGTATCTTCGCCCATTCTTCATGGGCAAAGGCCTCCAGTTCAGTCACATTCTTAGGCTTGCGCACTGCAACTGCTTTCTTTAAGTCCCACCAGAGGTTCTCAATCGGATTTAAGTCTGGTGACTGCGATGGCCACTCCAAAATGTTCCAGCCTTTCCTCTGCAACCATGCTCTAGTGGACTTGGAGGTATGCTTGGGATCATTGTCCTGTTGAAAGGTCCAACGTCTCCCAAGCCTCAGGTGTGTGACGGACTGCATCACGTTTCCATCCAATATCTCCTGGTACTGAAGAGAATTCATGGTACCTTGCACACGCTGAAGCTTCCCTGTACCTGCAGAAGCAAAACAGCCCCAAAGCATGATTGACCCTCCACCATGCTTCACAGTAGGCAAGGTGTTCTTTTCATCATAGGCCTTGTTCTTCCTCCTCCAAACATAGCGTTGATCCATGGGCCCAAACAGTTCTAATTTTGTTTCATCAGTCCACAGAACACTATCCCACAACTTTTGTGGTTTGTCCACATGGCTTTTGGCATACTGCAGTCGACTCTTCTTATTCTTTGGAGACAGCAAGGGGGTACGCCTGGGAGTTCTGGCACGGAGGCCTTCATTACGCAGTGTGCGTCTTATTGTCTGGGCTGAAACTTCTGTACCCACATCTGACAAATCTTTTCTCAGTTCCTCAGCAGTCACACGGGGACTTCTCTCCACTCTACGCTTCAGGTAGCGCACAGCAGTCGAAGTCAGCATCTTCTTTCTGCCACGACCAGGTAGCGTTTCAACAGTGCCCTTTGCCTTGAATTTGCGAATGATGCTTCCTAAGGTGTCTCTTGGTATGTTTAACATCTTTGCAATCTTCTTATAGCCATTGCCCTTCCTGTGAAGAGAAATCACCTCTTCTCTTGTCTTCCTGGACCATTCTCTTGCCTTCACCATGTTTGTAACCACACCAGTAAATGTCTAGAAGGAGCTGAGTATCACAGTCATTTTAAAGCTGCCTAATTGGTGCTTATTATGCTTGATTGCTGCTCGGTGACATCCACAGGTGTTTTCAATACCTGATGGAAAGCACCTGTATGAACCTCTGTTCTTCAGAGTGGTAGTCTTTAAGGGGTTGAATAATTGTGGCAATGAAGAAACCACATAAGAACCATTTACTACTGTATTACATAAACAATTGATGTCATTTTAGTTGCATTTGGGTAGTTACAACGTCCTTGTAGGATTTGATTCTGAATACAATTCCAAATGTACACTATAGTCCCTAAACCCCTTTACAGCATTGGGGGTTGAATAATTTTGGACACAACTGTAGTTAGTCTGGCTGAAAAAAAGACAAAAGTCCATCCAGTTCAACCATAGAAAAAAAAAGTTATAAACCTACACCCACAGTTGATCCAGAGGAAGGCAAAAAACCCAGCAAAGCACGATCCAATTTGCTCCTGCAGGGGAAAAAATTCCGTCCTGACCCCCCGAGAGGCAATCGGATATTCCCTGGATCAACTTTCCCTATAAATGTTCTATCCAGTTATATTCTGTGTATCCAAGAAAGAATCCAGGACTTTCCTACAGCAATCCACTGAGCCGGCCACAACCAACTCTGGAGGGAGTCTATTCCACATTCTCACAGCTCTTACTGTGAAGAAACCTTTCCGTGTTTGGAGGTGACATTTCTTTTCCTCCAGACGTAAAGAGCGCCCCCTTGTCCTCTGTGATGACCTCAGGGGGAATAACTACACCGAGTTCACTATATGAACCACTGATGTATTTATACATGGAGATCATATCCCCCCTTATGTATTATACATGGAGATCATATCCCCCCTTATGTATTATACATGGAGATCATATCCCCCCTTATGTATTATACATGGAGATCATATCCCCCCCCCTTATGTATTATACAAGGAGATCATATCCCCCCTTATGTATTATACATGGAGATCATATCCCCCTTATGTATTATACATGGAGATCATATCCCCCCCTTATGTATTATACATGGAGATCATATCCCCCCTTATGTATTATACATGGAGATCATATCCCCCCTTATGTATTATACATGGAGATCATATCCCCCCCTTATGTATTATACATAGAGATCATATCCCCCCTTATGTATTATACATGGAGATCATATCCCCCCCTTATGTATTATACATGGAGATCATATCCCCCTTATGTATTATACATGGAGATCATATCCCCCCTTATGTATTATACATGGTGATCATATCCCCCCCTTATGTATTATACATGGAGATCATATCCCCCCCTTATGTATTATACATGGAGATCATATCCCCCTTATGTATTATACATGGAGATCATATCCCCCCTTATGTATTATACATGGTGATCATATCCACCCTTATGTATTATACATGGAGATCATATCCCCCCTTATGTATTATACATGGAGATCATATCCCCCCCTTATGTATTATACATAGAGATCATACCCCCCCCTTATGTATTATACATGGTGATCATATCCCCCCTTATGTATTATACATGGAGATCATATCCTCCCTTATGTATTATACATGGAGATCATATCCCCCCTTATGTATTATACATGGAGATCATATCCCCCCTTATGTATTATACATGGAGATCATACCCCCCCTTATGTATTATACATGGAGATCATACCCCCCCTTATGTATTATACATGGAGATCATATCCCCCCTTATGTATTATACATGGAGATCATATCCCCCCTTATGTATTATACATGGAGATCACATCCCCCCTTATGTATTACACATGGAGATCATATCCCCCCTTATGTATTATACATGGTGATCATATCCCCCCTTATGTATTATACATGGAGATCATATCCCCCCTTATGTATTATACATGGAGATCATATCCCCCCCTTATGTATTATACATGGAGATCATATCCCCCCTTATGTATTATACATGGAGATCATATCCCCCCCTTATGTATTATACATGGAGATCATATCCCCCCCTTATGTATTATACATGGAGATCATATCCCCCCCTTATGTATTATACATGGAGATCATATCCCCCCTTATGTATTATACATGGAGATCATATCCCCCCTTATGTATTATACATGGAGATAATATCCCCCTTAACCTCCCTGGCGGTCTGATTATTTCAGATTTTTGGTGCTGAAAGCGGTACCAATATTTTGCATGGAAATTTGGCGTTTTTTATTATAGGCCTGTAATTTTTAGGAATAACTCACTGAAATCTGTCTGGACAAGAGTCTAGTAAACATCCCGGAGATGATAAAACTTGAAACACGAAATTATAAATTATAATTTAATAAATAATCATAAAAAATAATAAGATAATAATAAATGTAATTCAATAATATAATCAAACCAAAAACACTGAAATGTGAAATAGAGCGCCAAGTTCGCACATCGCTGAGCTCAGTCGCAGAATCGTTTTCAGTGTCTGATGAGGAATTTCCCCCACGAATCATTATCACTCAATTCTGCAAGTGGTTCTGATTTACTATCGCTGTTCTCTAGCCGGTCTAAAACCGCGTCTGACCTAAAGGGACGCGTTTCGGACGCCATGGACGTTTCTCAGTTTCCAGGCAGAAAGAACAGTAATAATGCAGGCAGGGCGCCGGACAAAGCACTCGGGACAAAGTGTATGTGAAATGGTTTGATACAGGAATGTTATACTATGTGATTTTAGTGATTTTAGTGAATGTCACTTTTTGTCATTTTCAAATTTCCCGCCAGTTCCGTCCCCCGTACGTCCCGACGCTCGCAGGGAACGGAACCCGGAAGACAGATGCCGGCATTGGCCGGAGGACATTGCCGGGGACACTGCAGGGGGGACATCGCAGGAGTGCAGGACAAGGTAAGTGATCGAGGGATTGCGGAGCAACGCCACATGGTAAGCCCGAGTGTAGCTCGGGGGGGGGGTTACCGCTTGTGGTGCTGAAACTTTACCCCAGGCTACACTCGGGAATACCTCCGGGGGGGTTAATCTCCTCTTCTCAGTACAGAATACATTCCGTTCCTCTAATCTCTCCTCATAGCTGATCTCCTCCATGCCTCTTATCAGTTTGGTTGCCCTTCTCTGTACTTCCTCCAGTTCCCCAATGTTCTTTCTGTGAATTGGAGCCCAAAACTGAACTGCATATTCCAGATGAGGAATTACTAATGATTTGTACCAGGGGGGGTGTTATATCTCTCTCTCTGGAGTCTATACCTCTCCTAATACAAGAGAGGATTTTGCTCGCTTTGGCAACCGCAGATTGGCATTGCTGCCATTATTAAACTTGTGATCTACCAGAACCCTCAGATCCTTCTCCAACATTGACCCCCCTCAGATCCTTCACCATTGACCCCCCAGATCCTTCTCCACCATTGACCCCCCCCAGATCCTCCTCCACCATTGACACCCCCAGATGTACCCCCCCAGTATGTATGATGCATGCATATTCTTAGCCCCCCCAAGTGCAGAGCCTTACATTTATCACCATTAGCCCCCATTGGCCCCATAGTCCCCCAATTACACAGAGCATTGAGGTCGGCTTGTGGAGACATCCTGTAAGGACGTTATTCCTGGCACAGCTTGGTGTCATCTGCAAAGACTGGAATGGGGTTTATAATCTCACACCCCATATTGTTTATAAATATATTAAAAAGTAAGGGTCCCAACACTGAACCTTGGGGTACACCACTAATAACACTGAACCTTGGGGTACACCACTAATAACACAGCCTTGGGGTACACCACTAATAACACTGAACCTTGGGGTACACCACTAACAACACTGAGCCTTGGGGTACACAACTAACAACACTGAGCCTTGGGGTACCCCACTGATAACACTGAACCTTGGGGTACCCCACTAATAACACTGAACCTTGGGGTACACCACTAATAACACTGAACCTTGGGGTACACCACTAATAACACAGCCTTGGGGTACACCACTAATAACACTGAACCTTGGGGTACACCACTAACAACACTGAGCCTTGGGGTACACAACTAACAACACTGAGCCTTGGGGTACCCCACTGATAACACTGAACCTTGGGGTACCCCACTAATAACACTGAACCTTGGGGTACACCACTAATAACACTGAGCCTTGGGGTACACCACTAATAACACTGAGCCTTGGGGTACAACACTAATGACACTGAACCTTGGGGTACACCACTAATCACACTGAGCCTTGGGTACCCCACTGATAACACTGAACCTTGGGTACCCCACTAATAACACTGAACCTTGGGGTACCCAACTAATAACACTGAACCTTGGGGTAAACCACTAATAACACTGAGCCTTGGGGTACACCACTAATAACACTGAGCCTTGGGGTACCCCACTAATAACACTGAGCCTTGGGGTACACCACTAATCACACTGAGCCTTGGGGTACACCACTAATAACACTGATCCTTGGGGTACACCACTAATCACACTGAGCCTTGGGGTACACCACTAATAACACTGAGCCTTGGGGTACACCACTAATCACACTGAGCCTTGGGGTACACCACTAATAACACTGAACCTTGGGGTACACCACTAATAACACTGAACCTTGGGGTACACCACTAATCACACTGAGCCTTGGGGTACACCACTAATAACACTGAGCCTTGGGGTACACCACTAATCACACTGAGCCTTGGGGTACACCACTAATAACACTGAACCTTGGGGTACACAACTAACAACACTTAGCCTTGGGGTACACCACTAAAAACACTGAGCCTTGGGGTACACCACTAATCACACTGAGCCTTGGGGTACACCACTAATCACACTGAGCCTTGGGGTACACAACTAATAACACAGCCTTGGGGTACACCACTAATAACACTGAACCTTGGGGTACACCACTAATAACACTGAGCCTTGGGGTACACCACTAATAAAACTGAGCCTTGGGGTACACCACTAATAACACTGAGCCTTGGGGTACACCACTAATAACACTGAACCTTGGGGTACACCACTGATAACACTGAACCTTGGGGTACCCCACTGATAACACTGAACCTTGGGGTACCCCACTAATAACACTGAGCCTTGGGGTACACCACTGATAACACTGAGCCTTGGGGTTCCCCACTAATAACACTGAGCCTTGGGGTACACAACTAACAACACTGAACCTTGGGGTACACAACTAACAACACTGAGCCTTGGGGTACACAACTAACAACACTGAGCCTTGGGGTACACAACTAATCACACTGAGCCTTGGGGTACACCACAAATAACACTGAGCCTTGGGGTACCCCACTAATAACACTGAGCCTTGGGGTACACCACTAATATCACTGAGCCTTGGGGTACACCACTAATCACACTGAGCCTTGGGGTACACAACTAACAACACTGAGCCTTGGGGTACACAACTAATCACACTGAGCCTTGGGGTACACCACTAACAACACTGAGCCTTGGGGTACCCCACTAATAACACTGAGCCTTGGGGTACACCACTAATATCACTGAGCCTTGGGGTACACCACTAATCACACTGAGCCTTGGGGTACACAACTAACAACACTGAGCCTTGGGGTACACAACTAATCACACTGAGCCTTGGGGTACACCACTAACAACACTGAGCCTTGGGGTACCCCAATAATAACACTGAGCCTTGGGGTACACCACTAACACTGAGCCTTGGGGTACACCACTAACACTGAGCCTTGGGGTACACCACTAATAACACTGAGCTTCGGGGTACCCCAATAATAACACTGAGCCTTGGGGTACACCACTAACACTGAACCTTGGGGTACCCCACTAATAACACTGAGCCTTGGGGTACACCAATAATAACACTGAGCCTTGGGGTACCCCATTAATAACACTGAGCCTTGGGGTACACCACTGACAACACTGAGCCTTGGGGTACACCACTAACACTGAGCCTTGGGGTACACCACTAATAACACTGAGCCTTGGGGTACACCACTAACACTGAGCCTTGGGGTACACCACTAACACTGATCCTTGGGGTACCCCACTAATAACACTGAGCCTTGGGGTACCCCACTAATAACACTGAGCCTTGGGGTACATCCTGAGGACAGACCCTCCTTTTCCTCCCTGGGAGACCCTCCCCAACATCCCCCATCCAATAAGGTTATCCCCAAACCTTCTTTCCCATAATTGAACCCCCTGTTGCCCCTCCGTTCCCCCCAGTCATGGAGACCCTGCACTTACCTCTCAGCACAGTTACCAGAATACAATATTTTTGCTATAGTCAGCCTATAATAATAATAATAATAAAAGGAAATACATGACCCCCCCCCCCCCAATAAACCATTTATCTTTTTGCTCTTTGCTTGGCTGACATCAAAGTCTCTCTATTGCTGTTGCGCTTCAATTCCCAATGAGTTCTATCAGCAACGTTGATGTTTTATTGTCACGCGTCTCGCCCGGGACGTCGCCTTCTACACGGACTTGTGGGAACGCGATAGCTTGAACCCCGATGGGAACTGGCAGAGAATGAGATTACGGAGCACCATGTGATAATGGCTGAGAGATTATGCCGTGTTTGATACATGACATAAGCGTGCAATGATGAAAAGCAGAGCCGGGACCGGCTGACAGTCCCACTGAACTTCTATAGAAAACAGTAGAAAGGGTCACAAATAGAGAGTTTTGGTGGTTTTTGCAGAGTACCTGTCTGTCGGATAATACTACAGGCTTTGGATCCTGAATACCTTTCATGGGAAATATCAGCGATAACCAGGGGCGGACTGACCATTTGGAAACTCAGGCACTGCCCGAGGGCCCGGGGTCAGTAGGGGGCCCCATGAGATGCCCCTCGTACCTTTTTCATAGGCTTTTTTGAGTTCTGGCAAGGACACAGGGGCCCCATGATCCCCTATTGCCCGGGGGCCCCATGAGTTGTCAGTCCGCCCCTGGCGATAACATTCTCTCATTGTATCATTTATCTGAAATATCATTGGCTGTACGCAAAGGGGATGCTGGTATGGAAAGAGCTGTGACACTAAACTGCGTGTGACCATTCTTGGAGCAACCAGATGGCATCCACTCCGAGGACATACCTTGGCACAGGGCACCCAATCAAACCCTCCCAGGAACTCCTTCTGCCCACACTTTCATCTCATTGCTTCCTGGATCTATAACTTCCAAATGGCATAAATAATCCCCCTTCCATTTGTCACCCATTTCAGGATTTATTTGCCCCTCCTATACACAGAACTCTCAATGCCTAGAACTGGCTTTTCTGGACAAATGTCCTCTCCAAAGTCTATAACTCCTCCTCCACGCCACTGCCATGTTCCTATATCCCCTCTTCTGTGCCTAACCCCCCCCCCAACTCCTTTATCTTCCTCCTCTACACCTAACCCCCCAACTCCTAAATCCTCCTCCTCTACACTTACCCCCCTCCAACTCCTATGTTCTCCTCCTCCACACCTAACCCCCCAACTCCTCACCTAACCCCCCAACTCCTATGTCCTCCTCTTCTACACCTAACCCCCCAACTCCTATGTCCTCCTCCTCTACACCTAACCCCCCAACTCCTATGTCCTCTTCCTGCACACCTAACCCCCCAACTCCTATGTCCTCCTCCCCCACACCTAACCCCCCAACTCCTCACCTAACCCCCCAACTCCTCACCTAACCCCCCAACTCCTATGTCCTCCTCCTCTACACCTACCCCCCTCCAACTCCTATGTTCTCCTCCTCCACACCTAACCCCCCAACTCCTCACCTAACCCCCCAACTCCTATGTCCTCCTCCTTTACACCTAACCCCCCAACTCCTATGTCCTCTTCCTGCACACCTAACCCCCCAACTCCTATGTCCTCCTCCCCCACACCTAACCCCCCAACTCCTCACCTAACCCCCCAACTCCTCACCTAACCCCCCAACTCCTATGTCCTCCTCCTCTACACCTACCCCCCTCCAACTCCTAAATCCTCCTCCTCTACACCTACCCCCCCCCCCCCAACTCCTATATCCACCTCCTCTACACCTAACCCCCCAACTCCTATGTCCTCCTCCTCTACACCTAACCCCCTGCAAATACTATATCCTCCTCCTCTACACCTACCCCCCCAACTCCTATGTCCTATACCTTACCCCCTCCAACTCCTATGTCCTCCTCCCCCACACCTAACCCCCCCCCCAACTCCTTTATCTTCCTCCTCCTCTACACCTACCCCCCTCCAACTCCTAAATCCTCCTCCTCTACACCTACCCCCCCCCCCCCAACTCCTATATCCACCTCCTCTACACCTAACCCCCCAACTCCTATATCCACCTCCCCCACACCTAACCCCCTCCAACTCCTATATCCTCCTCCCCCACACCTAACCCCCTCCAAATCCTATATCCTCCTCCCCCACACCTAACCCCCTCCAACTCCTATATCCTCCTCCCCCACACCTAACCCCCTCCAACTCCTATATCCTCCTCCCCCACACCTAACCCCCTCCAAATCCTATATCCTCCTCCTCCACACCTACCCCCCCCCCAACTCCTATAGCCTCCTCCCCCACACCTAACCCCCTCCAACTCCTATATCCTCCTCCTCTACACCTACCCCCCCAACTCCTACATCCTCCTCCTCCACATCTAACCCCCCCCCCAACCCCAATATCCGCTCTCCCCAGACCCCGCATTCACTATATCCGCTCTCCCCGGACCCCGCATTCACTACATCCGCTCTCCCGGACCCCGCATTCACTATATCCGCTCTCCCCGGACCCCGCATTCACTATATCCGCTCTCCCCGGACCCCGCATTCCCTATATCCGCTCTCCCCGGACCCCGCATTCACTATATCCGCTCTCCCCGGACCCCGCATTCCCTATATCCGCTCTCCCCGGACCCCGCATTCACTATATCCGCTCTCCCCGGACCCCGCATTCACTATATCCGCTCTCCCCGGACCCCGCATTCACTATACCCGCTCTCCCCGGACCCCGCATTCACTATACCCGCTCTCCCGGACCCCGCATTCACTATATCCGCTCTCCCCGGACCCCGCATTCACTATATCCGCTCTCCCCGGACCCCGCATTCACTATATCCGCTCTCCCCGGACCCCGCATTCACTATATCTGCTCTCCCCGGACCCCGCATTCACTGTATCTGCTCTCCCCGGACCCCGCATTCACTGTATCCGCTCTCCCCGGACCCCGCATTCACTGTATCCACTCTCCCCGGACCCCGCATTCACTATATCCTCTCTCCCCGGACCCCGCATTCACTGTATCCGCTCTCCCCGGACCCCGCATTCACTGTATCCACTCTCCCCGGACCCCGCATTCACTGTATCCGCTCTCCCCGGACCCCGCATTCACTATATCCGCTCTCCCCGGACCCCGCATTCACTGTACCCTCTCTCCCCGGACCCCACATTCACTGTATCCACTCTCCCCGGACCCCGCATTCACTGTACCCTCTCTCCCCGGACCCCACATTCACTGTATCCACTCTCCCCGGACCCCGCATTCACTATATCCGCTCTCCCCGGACCCCGCATTCACTGTATCCACTCTCCCCGGACCCCACATTCACTGTATCCGCTCTCCCCGGACCCCGCATTCACTGTATCCGCTCTCCCCGGACCCCGCATTCACTGTATCCACTCTCCCCGGACCCCGCATTCACTGTATCCGCTCTCCCCGGACCCCGCATTCACTGTATCCACTCTCCCCGGACCCCGCATTCACTGTATCCGCTCTCCCCGGACCCCGCATTCAATATATCCGCTCTCCCCGGACCCCGCATTCACTGTACCCTCTCTCCCCGGACCCCACATTCACTGTATCCACTCTCCCCGGACCCCGCATTCACTGTACCCTCTCTCCCCGGACCCCACATTCACTGTATCCACTCTCCCCGGACCCCGCATTCACTATATCCGCTCTCCCCGGACCCCGCATTCACTGTATCCACTCTCCCCGGACCCCACATTCACTGTATCCGCTCTCCCCGGACCCCGCATTCACTGTATCCGCTCTCCCCGGACCCCGCATTCACTATATCCGCTCTCCCCGGACCCCGCATTCACTATATCCGCTCTCCCCGGACCCCGCATTCACTGTACCCTCTCTCCCCAGACCCCGCATTCACTGTATCCTCTCTCCCCGGACCCTGCATTCACTATATCCGCTCTCCCCGGACCCCGCATTCACTATATCCGCTCTCCCCGGACCCCGCATTCACTATATCCGCTCTCCCCGGACCCTGCATTCACTATATCCGCTCTCCCCGGACCCCGCATTCACTATATCCGCTCTCCCCGGACCCTGCATTCACTATATCCGCTCTCCCTGGACCCCGCATTCACTATATCCGCTCTCCCCGGACCCCGCATTCACTATATCCGCTCTCCTCGGACCCCGCATTCACTATATCCGCTCTCCCCGGACCCCGCATTCACTGTACCCTCTCTCATTTTTCAACATTGTTGCAATTTTTCTTTTGAGCTACATTGTTGCATATTGTGTGATTTGATACGACGTGTTCACAAGAGACCTCATCCAAGGAAACTTCTTTGATTTATATAAATCTAGATATAAAAATGACACGACTTCATCTGTGGGTGCGCTTGTTCACCGCGGGACAATAATGACGTTGGAAAAGCGCGCGCTACACTTGCCTGCTCTGTAATGAGCCGATCTCTGGCCGTCTCCGGAGAAGTAAATTGCGCTGATCGGATTACGGGACGTGGAAAGCCAGCCATTTAATGGGCATAGCGAGGCCTTTCATGTGCCGCAGGAAAACAGTTTGATTTTCTTTCCAGGGAAAGCGTTTAGCGGTTTGTGGGCAGAAGCTGCAGCCCGCTCTGTACAATTTATTGAAAAGCTGGAATTAAAGAGAGAGAGATAGAAAAAAAAAAGACCCAGGCCACAAAAAATTCACCGTCCTTGCAGAAGTTCGATTCCCACCTTCTTTTTCCGTAAATATGGAGCCGACCGCAGTGCTGGGAGCCTGGCAGTCTACGAGGAGGAGGAGGAAGGGGGACTGGCTGTGCCTGACAATGTACGGCTGTGACTCTGAAGAGTGACATGTGCTTGACCGCTGAGCAAAGTCTGTGACCTATTCATTGAATGTGAGAGCGACTGTTAGCACTCCTGCCTCGCAGCACTGCCGTCCTCCATCGGAATACCATGCATGGAGTTTGCATGTTCTCCCTGTGTTTGCTCCCATGCATGGAGTTTGCATGTTCTCCCTGTGTTTGCGTGCCTTTCCTCCCACACTCAAAAGACCCCATATGGAAGTAAAATATATTTTTAAAATATTCTTCCCAAATATGTTGACATATTTGAAATACTACAATTTTGCCCATATTCAATATATTTCAATTTAAAAAAATAAAAAATAATATATATAATAATACATACACACACACACATATACACACATACAGTGGGGCAAAAAAGTATGTAGTCACCACCAATTGTACAAGTTCTCCCACTTACAAAGATGAGAGAGGCCTGTAATTGGCATCATAGGGAGACCTCAACTATGAGAGACAAAATGAGAAAACAAATCCAGACAATCTCATTGGCTGATCTGGAAAGAATTTATTTGCAAATTATGGTGGAAAATAAGTATTTGGTGAATATGAAAAGTTCATGTCAATACTTTGTTATATATCCTTTGTTGGCAATGACAGAGGTCAGACGTTTCCTGGAAGTCTTCACAAGGTTGGCACACACTGTTGCTGGTATGTTGGCCCATCCCCCATGCAGATCTCCTCTAGAGCAGTGATGTTTTGGGGCTGTCGCTGGGAAACACGGACTTTCAACTCCCTCCAAACGGTTTTCTATGGGGCTGAGATCTGGAGACTGGCTAGGCCACTCCAGGACCTTGAAATGCTTCTTACGAAGCCACTCCTTCATTGCCCGGGCGGTATGTTTTGGGATCATCGTCGTGTTGGAAGACCCAGCCATGTTTCATCTTCAATGCCCTTGCTGATGGAAGGAGGTTTGCACTCAAAATCTCACGATACATGGCCCCATTCATTCTGTCCTGTACATGGATCGGTCGTCCTGGTCCCTTTGCGGAGAAACAGCCCCAAAGCATGATGTTGCCACCCCCATGCTTCACAGTAGGTATGGTGTTCTCTGGATGCACTCAGCATTCTCTCTCCCCCAAACACGACGAGTTGTGTTTCTACCAAACAGTTCTATTTTGGTTTCATCTGACCATATGACATTCTCCCAATCCTCTTCTGGATCATCCAAATGCTCTCTAGCAAACTTCAGATGGGCCCCGACATGTACTGGCTTAAGCAGGGGGACACGTCTGGCACTGCAGGATCTGAGTCCCTGGCGGCGTAGTGTGTTACTGATGGTAGCCTTTGTTACGTTGGTCCCAGCTCTCTGCAGGTCATTCACTAGGTTCCCCCGTGTGGTCCTGGGATTTTTGATCATTGTTCTTGTGATCATTTTGACCCCACGGGGTGAGATCTTGCGTGGAGCCCCAGATCGAGGGAGATTATCAGTGGTCTTGTATGTCTTCCATTTTCTAATTATTGCTCCCACAGTTGATTTGTTCCCACCAAGCTGCTTGCCTATTGCAGATTCAGTCTTCCCAGCCTGGTGCAGGTCTACAATTTTGTTTCTGGTGTCCTTTGACAGCTCTTTGGTCTTCACCATAGTGGAGTTTGGAGTGTGACTGTTTGAGGTTGTGGACAGGTGTCTTTTATACTGATAACAAGTTCAAACAGGTGCCATTGATACAGGTAATGAGTGCAGGACAGAGGAGCCTCTTAAAGAAGAAGGTCCAGGTCTGTGAGAGCCAGAAATCTTGCTTGTTTGTAGGTCACCAAATACTTATTTTCCACCATAATTTGCAAATAAATTCTTTCCAGATCAGCCAATGTGATTGTCTGGATTTGTTTTCTCATTTTGTCTCTCATAGTTGAGGTCTCCCTATGATGCCAATTACAGGCCTCTCTCATCTTTGTAAGTGGGAGAACTTGTACAATTGGTGGCGACTAAATACTTTTTTGCCCCACTGTACATAGTACAGTGGGGATGGAAAGTTTGGGCACCCCAGCTAAAAATTTGCATTAATGTGCATAAAGAAGCCGAGGAAAGATGGAAAAATCTCCAAAAGGCATCAAATTACAGATTAGACATTCTTATAATATGTCAACAAAAGTTAGATTTTATTTCCATCATTTACACTTTCAAAATAACAGAAAACAAAAAAATGGCGTCTGCAAAAGTTTGGGCACCCTGCAGAATTTATAGCATGCACTGCCCCCTTTGCCAAGCTGAGACCTGCCAGTGTCATGGATTGTTCTCAATCATCGTCTGGGAAGACCAGGTGATGTCAATCTCAAAGGTTTTAAATGCCCCGACTCATCTGACCTTGCCCCAACAATCAGCACCATGGGTTCTTCTAAGCACTTGTCTAGAAAACTGAAACTGAAAATATATATATATATTTTTTTTAACTTAAATACATTGAATACGGCCCAAAAAAATATAAGTCAATATATTTGGGAAGAATATTTTTTAAAATACATTTTTCATCCATGTGGCACATGCTGGACGTCCATTGGCTCCCGTCTACACTGGCCCTAGTATGTGAGATAGGGACCTTCCATTGTGAGCTCTTCGAGGGCCGGGACTGATATGAATGCACCGTATGTAAAGTGCTGCGTGAATCATTGGCATCTGTAATAAATACTTTAAAAAAATGCCACTCTCAGTTTAGGAGCAGCACTCTATATAGAACATATAAACTAAATCCACCTAAAGTGATATTACAGTTATAGGCGGAGTCTGGTGGGTTGAGACACCCAGGAGCTTCGGACATGTCTCAGGAATACCAACACCAGGATTTTTTATTATTATATATGCATTTATATAGCTCTGACATATACCGCAGCGCTGTACAGAGAACACTGAGCCAGTCAGTTGCTATAGCAGTGGAAAGGCTCACCTGAAACCAGCAGGATAGGTACCCAGGCAGGTCACTGTGGCGGAGGAGTGGGATCACCCGAGGTGAGGAGTCTAAGTACCAACCGGTGTTCACCAGAGCTCCTGATGGTGGAGATGGATTTTGCTGGTGTTAGCACCAGGTCGAGGTCCTCAGGATCACCCCACCAGGAGGTGAGCAAGAGGAGGTCCCGTAGCATATAAGCAGGTAAGGATCAAACGGAAGCGTGGTCAGTAAACAAGTCAAGGTCGGTAAGGAGCAGTCTCAGGTTGGGATCTGGCAGAAGCGTAGTTGAGAACAAGCCAAGGTCGGCAATGAGCAGTCGCAGGTTGGGATCTGGCAGAAGCGTAGTTGAAAACAAGCCAAGGTCAGCAATGAGCAGTCGCAGGTTGGGATCAGGCAGAAGCGTAGTTGAAAACAAGCCAAGGTCAGCAAAGAGCAGTCGCAGGTTGGGATCACGCAGAAGCGTAGTCGAGAACAAACCAAGGTCGGTAATGAGCAGTCGCAGGTTGGGATCAGGCAGAAGCGTAGTTGAGAACAAGCCAAGGTCGGTAATGAGCAGTCGCAGGTTGGGATCAGGCAGAAGCGTAGTCGAGAACAAACCAAGGTCGGTAATGAGCAGTCGCAGGTTGGGATCAGGCAGAAGCGTAGTCGAGAACAAGCCAAGGTCGGTAACGAGCAGTCGCAGGTTGGGATCAGGCAGAAGCGTAGTTGAGAACAAGCCAAGGTCGGTAATGAGCAGTCGCAGGTTGGGATCAGGCAGAAGCGTAGTTGAGAACAAGCCAAGGTCGGCAATGAGCAGTCGCAGGTTGGGATCAGGCAGAAGCGTAGTTGAGAACAAGCCAAGGTCGGTAATGAGCAGTCGCAGGTTGGGATCAGGAAGAAGCGTAGTTGAGAACAAGCCAAGGTCGGCAATGAGCAGTCGCAGGTTGGGATCAGGAAGAAGCGTAGTCGAGAACAAGCCAAGGTTGGTAATGAGCAGTCGCAGGTTGGGATCAGGCAGAAGCGTAGTTGAGAACAAGCCAAGGTCGGTAATGAGCAGTCGCAGGTTGGGATCAGGCAGAAGCGTAGTTGAGAACAAGCCAAGGTCGGCAATGAGCAGTCGCAGGTTGGGATCAGGCAGAAGCGTAGTTGAGAACAAGCCAAGGTCGGTAATGAGCAGTCGCAGGTTGGGATCAGGCAGAAGCGTGGTCAGTAAACAAGCCAAGGTCGGTAATGAGCAGTCGCAGGTTGGGATCAGGCGGAAGCATAGTTGAAAACAAGCCAAAGGTCAATAACGAGTGGTAGCAAAATATGGATAATAACAGAGAAGAGAAGGCGCAAGATACTGGCTGGAGAGCACAATAATCTGGCAAACAGGAAGTGCAGAGACATGGCTTGTAACAGGAAGTTCATGGGAGGAGCAAGGGGTTCAAGGGTCATAACAAACAAGGTCAAGGGAGGATCATCCAAATAATTGTCAAGGGTGTTGCCCAGCATTCCAGATGGCTCAGCAAGAAGAAACATTGCCACTCACTGCCAAAGGCCCAGGTTCGGACCCAGACTCTGGCACCCAGCATTGTGAAATTAAAGCTGAACATATGGAAATAATACATAAAAAGAGGTGACCCTTAGTGAATATAGCATGTTGAAAGGAGAAGAACCAGAGATATAAAGTAGATTAAAAAGGTTTAATCCAAACCTTGACTACTGTAGAGGTCATGCTTTGGTCCACCTCAGAAAAAGATTTCCTATTTGTTCTTTAATGTGATAGATGACCAGTTGACAGTAAGCAACTTTGAAAGATGGGGGGCCAGGATTGAGTATGACCTATGATGCCTGACTGAAATGTCCACTGGGGGAAGTTGCCCTTGGTGGATTAAGGTAGGAGTCAAACCTGAAGGATACTTCTTCAAAGGCTTTCACATTAGACCAAAGAACATCAGGACTGGGCTGGTGATGAGTGGAAACATGTCTTCTTTGATGAGTCTCAGGTCACCGTAATGGTAGACTCCATGTGTGTCCAAAAGAAAGTGTCACCCAGACTATAAAGCTGTCAAAAATGTCTGACTGAAATGTCCACTGCGAGAGGTTGTCCTTGGTGGATAAACATAGGAGTCAGACTCAAAGGAGACCTCTTCAAAGGCTTTCACTGTAGATCTAAGAACATCAGGACTAGAGATGAGTGAATTATTCAAAAATTCGATTCGGCTGATTCGCCGAATTTGCGGGAGAAATTCGATTCGATGCAAATTTATTCGCCGCGAATTTAACTTATTTAAAGGGTTTCTAGGCTTCAGAGAGCCTTTATATTAGTGCAGAACACTGTACCTTTAATTTAAATGCCCTTGGAGTCTGCTGGGGAAGAGAAATAATACTGTCAGTCAGTATGACATGCAGATGAGTGCCGTCGATCTTAGAATCACCGCACACTTCACTCATTTGGGCAGTCACGGGGCACGACGAAGAAGAAGAAGAAGAAGAATGAAAAGAAGAATGAAAAGAAGAAGAAGAAGAATGAAAAGAAGAAGAAGAATGAAAAGAAGAATGAAAAGAAGAAGAATGAAAAGAAGAAGAAGAAGAATGAAAAGAAGAAGAAGAAGAAGAATGTAAAGAAGAATGAAAAGAAGAAGAAGAAGAATGAAAAGAAGAAGAAGAAGAATGAAAAGAAGAAGAAGAAGAATGAAAAGAAGAAGAATGAAAAGAAGAATGAGAAGAAGAATGAAAAGAAGAATGAAAAGAAGAATGAGAAGAATGAAAAGAAGAATGAAAAGAAGAATGAGAAGAATGAAAAGAAGAATGAAAAGAAGAAGAAGAAGAATGAAAAGAAGAAGAAGAAGAATGAAAAGAAGAATGAAAAGAAGAAGAATGAAAAGAAGAAGAAGAAGAAGAAGAATGAAAAGAAGAATGAAAAGAAGAAGAAGAAGAAGAAGAATGAAAAGAAGAAGAAGAAGAATGAAAAGAAGAAGAAGAATGAAAAGAAGAATGAAAAGAAGAAGAAGAAGAATGAAAAGAAGAAGAATGAAAAGAAGAAGAAGAAGAATGAAAAGAAGAATGAGAAGAAGAATGAAAAGAAGAATTAAAAGAAGAATGAGAAGAATGAAAAGAAGAATGAAAAGAAGAAGAAGAAGAATGAAAAGAAGAATGAAAAGAAGAAGAAGAAGAATGAAAAGAAGAATGAAAAGAAGAAGAAGAAGAATGAAAAGAAGAATGAAAAGAAGAAGAAGAAGAATGAAAAGAAGAAGAAGAAGAATGAAAAGAAGAAGAAGAAGAATGAAAAGAAGAATGAAAAGAAGAAGAAGAAGAATGAAAAGAAGAAGAAGAAGAAGAATGAAAAGAAGAATGAGAAGAAGAATGAAAAGAAGAATTAAAAGAAGAATGAGAAGAATGAAAAGAAGAATGAAAAGAAGAAGAAGAAGAAGAATGAAAAGAAGAATGAAAAGAAGAAGAAGAAGAATGAAAAGAAGAAGAAGAATGAAAAAATTAAAAGAAGAATGAGAAGAATGAAAAGAAGAATTAAAAGAAGAAGAAGAAGAATGAAAAGAAGAATGAAAAGAAGAAGAAGAAGAATGAAAAGAAGAAGAAGAAAAATGAAAAGAAGAATGAAAAGAAGAAGAAGAATGAAAAGAAGAAGAATTCCATTCCAGCAAAAAGTGTATCTGCAGAGAGCTCCGCTATTTCTGACAGTTCTCTGACAGTTCCTTCACATTTACAGCGGTTGAAACATTGTATCTATTTATTTCCGAATAAAAACATCTGTATCCTAAATGGAAACAAATAGATACAATGTTTCAACCGCTGTAAATGAACTGTCAGAACTGTCAGAAATAGCGGAGCTCTCTGCAGTGACACTTTTGCCGGCTGATAGGGGAAAATTCGATTCGTGCATCCGAAGTTTGCTAAAATTTGGATTTGATGCGAATCGAATTTTTCCTAATATTCGAAACGAATTCCACTTCGCCAAGTTCGATTCGCTCATCTCTAATCAGGACTGGACTGCTGACCATTGAAATCATGTCTTCTTCTTTGATGAGTCTCAGGTCACTATAATTGTAGACTTCATGTGTGGCCAAAAGAGGTTGTCCTCGGTGGATATACGTAGAAGTCACACCCATGGGTGACCACTCAGTAGGCTACAGTCTACTCCTGTAGAGGCCATGCTAAAGTCCACCTCAGAATATGATTTCCTAATCGTCCTTTAATGTGATAGATGAAAAAAATGACCAGTACGGAACCTGGAAAGATGAGGGGGCCGGGATTAAGTATGACTTATGATGCCTGACTGAAATGTCCACTGAGGGAGGTTTCCCTTGGTGGATTAATGTAGGAGTCTAACCTGAAGGACATCTCTTCAAAGCCCCCAGAAATGGTTTCAGACAGAGCACTGGAGAGGACTGAACTGGCCAATAATGAGTCCAGGTCTCAATCCTATAGAGCTCCTGTGGAGAGATTTCAGAACAGCAGTTGGGAAAAGGAACCCTTCCAATCTGAGAGACCTGGAGCAGTTGGTGAAAGAAGAGTTCTCCAAATTCCAGTAGAGAGGTGGAAGAAACTCATTGATGGTTACAGGAAGCCATTGATTTCAGTTTTTTTTCCCAAGGGGTGTGCCATGATTTCCTATTCGTCCTTTAATGTGATAGGTGGCGAAATGACCAGTAAGGAACCTTGAAAGATGAGGGGCCCAGGATTAAGTATATCAATAAAAACCAGCGCAAACCCACATAATCAATTGCATTACTCAACTTATTAAACAAACTTAAAAACTGTGACAAAAAAACCACTTTTGTGTTAGTAAAAATTTAAATTATAAAATATATAAAAATAAATATATAAATATAAAAAATTAAAATTCATAAGTCCAGTGACAAAAAAATCCCAAAAACTTAAGTAGACAGTCCCGTGACAAAATAAATCAAATAATAATTAAATTATAATTTTCATTGGATTCTTCCGTGCCTTTGATCCCTTCACCATCCACCAGTGCAAAAACCAACATTAACCGCACTCACCAGATATTAGTGAGTCACACGCCTTTCAGGAATATTAAGGGCTCCTGGACCCCCTTTACTTTTTATGAGACCTCCAAATGCTGCTTCCTCTTATGTCTGGGTGCCTCTTCTGCTTACTCCTCTCACTGAATCCCCCAAGGAAAATCAGGAAGAAGAAAAGACCATAGCGTGATACCGTAGTGGTTTCTCCTCAAAATAATCTCTCCAGACCACTCACATTTTAGCGGGATATAACCCGCATTTTATTAGAAACAACAATGATTTTCTTTCAAAATGATCCACTTTCCAAGTACAGCGACTTTGCATAAAGACCCCACAGCCTGGTATACAGCAGGATGGCAGACCTCAGATGCAGACGCGTTGACGCCCCACCAAGTCGCTGTACTTGGAAAGTGGATCATTTTGAAAGAAAATCATTGTTGTTTCTAATAAAATGCGGGTTATATCCTGCTAAAATGTGAGTGGTCTGGAGAGATTATTTTGAGGAGAAACCACTACGGTATCACGCTATGGTCTTTTCTTCTTCCTGATTTTCCTTGGGGGATTCGGTGAGAGGAGTAAGCAGAAGAGGCACCTAGACATAAGAGGAAGCAGCATTTGGAGGTCTCATAAAAAGTAAAGGGGGTCCAGGAGCCCTTAATATTCCTGAAAGGCGTGTGACTCACTAATATCTGGTGAGTGCGGTTAATGTTGGTTTTTGCACTGGTGGATGGTGAAGGGATCAAAGGCACGGAAGAATCCAATGAAAATTATAATTTAATTATTATTTGATTTATTTTGTCACGGGACTGTCTACTTAAGTTTTTGGGATTTTTTTGTCACTGGACTTATGAATTTTAATTTTTTATATTTATATATTTATTTTTATATATTTTATAATTTAAATTTTTACTAACACAAAAGTGGTTTTTTTGTCACAGTTTTTAAGTTTGTTTAATAAGTTGAGTAATGCAATTGATTATGTGGGTTTGCGCTGGTTTTTATTGATATAAGTTTGCGTCAATGCGTCAACGCGTTTCGCCCCACCCACAGGGCATTATCAAGAGGGTCTTGATAACGCCCTGTGGGTGGGGCGAAACGCGTTGACGCACTTCCGGTTGCCTGTTCCGGCGTCTGACGTCATTTCCGGTGAGTGGAACGCACGCCGAGCGGTGCGTTCCAAGGGGCCATCTTAGCATAGTGGATGAGTCTGCATCTGAGGTCTGCCATCCTGCTGTATACCAGGCTGTGGGGTCTTTATGCAAAGTCGCTGTACTTGGAAAGTGGATCATTTTGAAAGAAAATCATTGTTGTTTCTAATAAAATGCGGGTTATATCCCGCTAAAATGTGAGTGGTCTGGAGAGATTATTTTGAGGAGAAACCACTACGGTATCACGCTATGGTCTTTTCTTCTTCCTGATTTTCCTTGGGGGATTCGGTGAGAGGAGTAAGCAGAAGAGGCACCCAGACATAAGAGGAAGCAGCATTTGGAGGTCTCATAAAAAGTAAAGGGGGTCCAGGAGCCCTTAATATTCCTGAAAGGCGTGTGACTCACTAATATCTGGTGAGTGCGGTTAATGTTGGTTTTTGCACTGGTGGATGGTGAAGGGATCAAAGGCACGGAAGAATCCAATGAAAATTATAATTTAATTATTATTTGATTTATTTTGTCACGGGACTGTCTACTTAAGTTTTTGGGATTTTTTTGTCACTGGACTTATGAATTTTAATTTTTTATATTTATATATTTATTTTTTATATATTTTATAATTTAAATTTTTACTAACACAAAAGTGGTTTTTTTGTCACAGTTTTTAAGTTTGTTTAATAAGTTGAGTAATGCAATTGATTATGTGGGTTTGCGCTGGTTTTTATTGATATAAGTTTTTTTGGTTTTTGCACCTGTGTACAGCAGCATCTCACGGGGAATTGTGTGTTTAATAGGAGAGTCCTGGGCGCTGAGGTTTTGTCTTTTTTACATAATCCAGGATTAAGTATGACTTATGATGCCTGACTGAAATGTCCACTGAGGGAGGTTTCCCTTGGTGGATTAATGTAGGAGTCCAACCTGAAGGACATCTCTTCAAAGGATTTCACATTAGATAAACCAAAGAACATCAGGACTGGACTGCTGCTGAGTGGAAACATGTCTTCTTCTTTGATGGGTCCTAGGTCACCATAATGGTAGACTCCATGTGTGTCCAAAAGAAAGTGTCACCCAGACTATAAAGCTGTCAAAAATGTCTGACTGAAATGTCCACTGCGAGAGGTTGTCCTTGGTGGTTTAACATAGGAGTCAGACTCAAAGGAGACCTCTTCAAAGGCTTTCACTGTAGACCTAAGAACATCAGGACTGGACTGCTGATGAGTGAAATTATGTCTTCCTCTTTGATGAGTCTCAGGTCACTATAATTGTAGACTTCATATGTGGCCAAAAGAGGTTGTCCTCGGTGGATATACGTAGAAGTCACACCCATGGGAGACCATTTGGTAGGTTACAGGCTACTTCTGTAGAGGCCATACTTAGGTCCACCTCAGAATATGATTTCCTAATCATCCTTTAATGTGATAGATGACGAAATGACCAGTAAGGAACCTTGAAAGATGAGGGGGCCAGGATTAAGATCTCAGAACAGCAGTTGGGAAAAGGAACCCTTCCAATCTGAGAGACCTGGAGCAGTTGGTGAAAAAAGAGTTCTCCAAATTCCAGTAGAGAGGTGGAAGAAACTCATTGATGGCTACAGGAAGCCATTGATTTCAGTTTTTTTTCCCAAGGGATGTGCCATGATTTCCTAATCGTCCTTTAATGTGATAGATGGCGAAATGACCAGTAAGGAACCTTGAAAGATGAGGGGACCAGGATTAAGTATGACTTATGATGCCTGACTGAAATGTCCACTGAGGGAGGTTTCCCTTGGTGGATTAATGTAGGAGTCCAACCAGAAGGACATCTCTTCAAAGGCTTTCGCATTAGATAAACCAAGAACGTCAGGACTGGAGTGCTGATGAGTGGAAACATGTCTTCTTCTTTGATGGGTCTCAGGTCACCAGAATGGTAGACTCTATGTGTGGCCAAAAGAGGTCCTTGGTGGATATATGTATAAGTCACACCCATGGGAGACCACTCAGTAGGCTACAGACTACTCCTGTAGAGGCCATGCTTAAGACCACCTCAGAATATAATTTCCTAATCGTCCTTTAATGTGATAGATGACGAAATGACCAGTAAGGAACCTTGAAAGATGAGGGGACCAGGATTAAGTATGATTTATGATGCCTGACTGAAATGTCCACTGAGGGAGGTTTCCCTTGGTGGATTAATGTAGGAGTTCAACCTGAAGGATATCTCTTCAAAGGCTTTCGCATTAGATAAACCAAAGAACATCAAGACTGGAGTGCTGATGAGTGGAAACATGTCTTCTTCTTTGATGGGTCTCAGGTCACCAGAATGGTAGACTCTATGTGTGGCCAAAAGAGGTTGTCCTTGGTGGATATTTGTAGAAGTCACACCCATGAGAGACCACTTTTAAGGGTTTCGCAGTAGGCTAAAGAACGTCAAGACCGGACTGCTGATGAGTGGTAACATGTCTTCTCGTTTGGTATGTCTCAGGTCACCACAATGGTAGTGTGTCTTAAAAACATCCAGTACTGGGAAATTCGAGCTGAACATACTGTATGATGGAAATAGTACATAAAAAGAGATGACCTTTAGTGAATACAGCATGTCAAAATTAAAGTAGATGGATGAAGTTTTATCCAAACCTCTACTATTCCTGTAGAGGCCATGCTTAGAACCACCTTAAAATAAGCTTTCCTTATCATCCTTTAACGTCATGGATGACCAGTCGACTAGTAAGGAACCTGGAAAGATGAGGGGGTCAGGAAAAGATGCGTTTTTCATAACATCAGCTGTGTATATCTTTGGCTCTAATGGTTGTTGTGACACCTACATTTATTTTAAAGCCACCACTAGTACTTTTAAATGGTCCAAAAAAGGTTTAATATGTTCTCTTTGAGGGAAAGCTAATCCAACATCCATTGAAAACGCATCCAACTTCCATCCATGCTACAGATGGTCCAACGATGTACTGAACATCAGGTTCTATTTTTATGGACACTGAGTGTACCGTACTGCTGCAGACCTGAGTGTGCTTCCATCTCTCTATGGCATTTGTGTTCCTCCTGTGGTTATATTATTCATTCAGGGTGGCCTGGTGTTTGGCTACAGGTGGTTTTCTAACCAACGTCTTTGCTATATTTAAACCTAAGGTCGATAAATGTGCTGAATTTCCTGATGCAAAACCAAATTGTTCTGCTGCAGGCAGACGAGACAGAGGTGACACAAAACACCTACTGGAGGGAGACCATTAAAATGCAGAGTCTGTTATCTCCCAGGGGGCAGGGTCCAATGAGGAACCGTCTTTGACTTCTTATATCCATGGCCAAAAGACAGAAGAACATTCATCCCGACTCCCCCATGCTACAGAATGAATCAATAACTTCTTTTTTTCCTGAGCTTTCTATAGGATATTTAATGCTTAGGACGGTTTCTTTAATAACAATCTGAATTTAGAACTCCCCGGGATACTCTGCTATGGAAGATGTTGAAGTGTTCAAGGAAAACCCAAGTCCAATGGTGAAAATTTTAAGCGGAAGGACAGACTGGCATTAAAACATTCCTCGCAATCATTGAGGAAATCTAAGACATTCCTTAAAATGTTGAGATCACCATGAGATCACCATGAGATCACCATGAGATCACCATGCCCGTGCTGGTTTTTTATTTGGTTTATATTCCCTTGCTGTCACATGACCAAGATACCCCTCCATTCATAGTGTATGGGCACCTGGTGGGCGTATCGGCTTGGGCCCAGGGATCTCATTTTCAGAAGTGATGTCCCTTCTCCTCCATAGACGAGATACAGCCATGGCCAAAAATACTGTCCCCCCCTGCATTTCCGTCAGATTACTTCACCCCTAAAATTGTTTTCATTACAAATGTTTCGGCATTCTTATGTTGATTTCTTTGGTTTGTATTGGTAGGACACAAAAAAGTGGAGAAACAAAAAGCCAAACTGACGCATTCCACGCAAAAACCCCAAAAATGGACCGGACAAGATGATTGACACCGTCTCAAAATTGTAAGAAATAATTGCATTCTAAGTTTGTGATGCTCCTGTGATTTGTAGTTGAACTCACCTGTATCAATAAACATTTTCTGACAATATAGAAATCACACCGGCCACCAGTTGTTGGAAAATGGACTCCACCTTTCTGTTGGGTTCTCTGTGTGCCACATGGAGCATGGAGGAGAGAAAGAGCAGCAAAGAATTGTCTGAGGATTGGTGAACAAAAATGGTGGAAAAGCACGGACAATCTCAAGGTGACAAGTCCATCTCCAGAGATCTTCATGTTCCTGTGTTCACTGTGCACAACATTGTCAAGACGTTTCCAGCCCATGGCACTGTAGCTAATCTCCCTGGAAGTGGGCAAAAAAGAAAAAATGATGAAAGATTGCAACAAGGGATTGTTGGAATGGTGGCTAAAGAACCTCAATCAACTTCCAGACAAATTCAAGCCGACCTTCAGGCACAGAGTACAATGGTTTCAGCTTGCATCATACGTTGCCATCTAAATGAAAAGGGACGTTATGGTAGGAGACCCAGGAGGACCCCACTGCTGACACAGAAATATGGAGGGAGGCCCAGGAGGACCCCACCGCTGACACAGAAATATGGTAGGAGACCCAGGAGGACCCCATCGCTGACACAGAAATATGGGAGGAGACCCAGGAGGACCCCACCGCTGACACAGAAATATGGTAGGAGACCCAGGAGGACCTCACCGCTGACACAGAAATATGGTAGGAGACCCAGGAGGACCCCACCGCTGACACAGAAATATGGTAGGAGACCTAAGATAACCCAACTGCTGACACAGAAATATGGTAGGAGACCCAGGAGGACCCCACCGCTGACACAGAAATATGGTAGGAGACCCAGGAGGACCCCACGGCTGACACAGAAACATGGGAGGAGACCCAGGAGGACCCCACTGCTGACACAGAACTATGGTAGGAGACCCAGGTGGACCCCACTGCTGACACAGAAATATGGTAGGAGACCCAGGAGGACCCCACCGCTGACACAGAAATATGGTAGGAGACCTAAGATAACCCAACCGCTGACACAGAAATATGGTAGGAGACCCAGGAGGACCCCACCGCTGACACAGAAATATGGTAGGAGACCCAGGAGGACCCCACGGCTGACACAGAAACATGGGAGGAGACCCAGGAGGACCCCACTGCTGACACAGAACTATGGTAGGAGACCCAGGTGGACCCCACTGCTGACACAGAAATATGGTAGGAGACCCTGGAGGACCCCACTGTTGACACAGAAATATGGTAGGAGACCCAGGAGGACCCCACTGCTGACACAGAAACATAAAAAAGCCAGATTGGAGTTTGCCAAATCGTACCTGAGAAAGCCAAAATCCTTTTGGGAGAATGTGCCGTGGACAGATGAAACAAAATGGCAGCTTTTTGGTAAAGCCCATCATTCTACTGTTTTTTAGAAAAAGCAATGATGCCTTTAAAGAAAAGAACACAGTCCCTCCAGTCACACATGGTGGGGGGGTCATGGATGTTTTGGGGTTGCTTTGCTGCTTCAGGCACTAGATGTCTTGACTGTGTGCATGGCATTATGAAATCTGAAGACTGCCAAAGAATACTGAGGTGCAATGTAGGGCCCGGTGTCAGAAAGTTGGGTCTCCATCAGAGGTCATGGGTCTTCCAGCAGGACAATAACCCAAAGCACACGTCAAAAAGCCCCCAGAAATGGTTTCATACAAAGTGCTGTAGAGGACTGAACTGGCCAGCAATGAGTCCAGATCTCCATCCCATAGAGCTCCTGTGGAGAGATCTCAGACTAGTTGGGAAAAGGAACCCTTCCAATCTGAGAGACCCGGAGCAGTTGGAGGAAGAAGAGCGATCCAAAATTCCAGTACAGAGGTGGAGGAAACTCATTGATGGTTGTAGGAAGCCATTGATTTCAGTTACTTTTTCCAAGGGGTGTGCCACCAAATATTACATTTGGCCATGACTGTATGGGAGGAGCTACATCGCATTCCACTGAGACTTCCCTAATGATTGAGGATGCTTGTTCATCCTCATTTATGAGAAACCATGATGATGTTTAACAAACATTTCGGAGATACTTACATGCTTCTGCTGATTTTTTTTAAGCAAGTACTAAGTGAGAGGAACGAGGATCTGTCAATATTATAATCATACGAACAGTCCCTGAGCAGCTTCATATTAGGGGTGATGGAACCCGTGATCTTTCTGACTTTTACATGTTTGGATTTTGGCGAAAGGCCAAACTAAATGGGTATTTGGCCAAGCAGAACCTCTGGCTGCAGGAGAGTGAATCATTTATGGCATGCGGTACCCCCAAAAAATTAATATCAGACCCGACAGGCCTGGTACGGATTATAACCCAAAAACAAACCCAAAAAATTGGTACGGGGTCCCTCAATTTTCAAGTCGGAACACCCATGCAAAAAACCAAGAGAAAAAAGCATCCCCCCCCCCAGACACCAGGTGCTTATCTAAGTGTTGGGCCCTCCTAGGTCAGTGGTCGGCAAGCCGCGGCTCGCGAGACACATGCGGCTCTTTACACACTCTAATGCGGCTCTTCTGTGTGCCGGGCGCCCGCTCCCCTCCCTCCTCTCGGTCGGCCGCCCCAAAAGTCTGCGCGGACCTTTTAATCCGGCCCGCGGATGGGGCTGTCAGGATGTGTGTAGGCGGGGCAGCGTGACGAACGTGAGGGGAGGGGAGCTAGGCTCCTCTCACAGTCCGCCCTGAAGACCCGAACGGCGCGGGAACACGGCGAGAGGAACGCGCGGAGCAAAGGTAAGTGAATTGACACGGGGGACATGGCTTACTACCTGGGGGGGAATAGTACTGTGGGGGATGAAATACTATATGGGGGATGAATTACTATGGGGGATGAAATACTATATGAGGGATGAATTACTATATGGGGGATGAATTACTATATGGGGGATGAATTACTATATGGGGGATGAATTACTATATGGGGGATGAATTACTATAGGGGGGATGAATTACTATGGGGGATGAATTACTATGGGGGATGAATTACTATAGGGGGGATGAAATACTATATGAGGGATGAAATACTATATGAGGGATGAATTACTATAGGGGGGATGAATTACTATATGGGGGATGAATTACTATGGGGGATGAATTACTATAGGGGGGATGAAATACTATATGAGGGATGAATTACTATAGGGGATGAATTACTATATGGGGGATGAATTACTATGGGGGATGAATTACTATAGGGGGGATGAATTACTATGGGGGATGAAATACTATATGGGGGATGAATTACTATAGGGGATGAATTACTATATGGGGGATGAATTACTATGGGGGATGAATTACTATAGGGGGGATGAATTACTATATGGGGGATGAATTACTATGGGGGATGAATTACTATATGGGGGATGAATTACTATGGGGGATGAATTACTATGGGGGATGAATTACTATATGGGGGATGAATTACTATGGGGGATGAATTACTATGGGGGATGAATTACTATATGAGGGATGAAATACTATATGAGGGGTGAATTACTATGGGGGATGAATTACTATATGGGGGATGAATTACTATGGGGGATGAATTACTATAGGGGGGATGAATTACTATGGGGGATGAAATACTATATGGGGGATGAAATACTATATGAGGGATGAATTACTATATGGGGGATGAAATACTATATGAGGGATGAATTACTATATGGGGGATGAATTACTATATGGGGGATGAATTACTATATGGGGGATGAATTACTATAGGGGGGATGAATTACTATATGGGGGATGAATTACTATATGGGGGATGAATTACTATGGGGGATGAATTACTATAGGGGGGATGAAATACTATATGAGGGATGAAATACTATATGAGGGATGAATTACTATAGGGGATGAATTACTATATGGGGGATGAATTACTATGGGGGATGAATTACTATAGGGGGGATGAATTACTATGAGGGATGAAATACTATATGGGGGATGAATTACTATATGGGGGATGAATTACTATGGGGGATGAATTACTATAGGGGGATGAAATACTATATGGGGGATGAATTACTATATGGGGGATGAATTACTATGGGGGATGAATTACTATGGGGGATGAATTACTATATGGGGGATGAATTACTATGGGGGATGAATTACTATGGGGGATGAATTACTATATGGGGGATGAATTACTATGGGGGATGAATTACTATGGGGGATGAATTACTATATGAGGGATGAAATGCTATATGAGGGGTGAATTACTATGGGGGATGAATTACTATATGGGGGATGAATTACTATGGGGGATGAATTACTATAGGGGGGATGAATTACTATGGGGGATGAAATACTATATGGGGGATGAAATACTATATGAGGGATGAATTACTATATGGGGGATGAAATACTATATGAGGGATGAATTACTATATGGGGGATGAATTACTATATGGGGGATGAATTACTATATGGGGGATGAATTACTATAGGGGGGATGAATTACTATATGGGGGATGAATTACTATATGGGGGATGAATTACTATGGGGGATGAATTACTATAGGGGGGATGAAATACTATATGAGGGATGAAATACTATATGAGGGATGAATTACTATAGGGGGGATGAATTACTATATGGGGGATGAATTACTATGGGGGATGAATTACTATAGGGGGGATGAAATACTATATGAGGGATGAAATACTATATGAGGGATGAATTACTATATGGGGAATGTATTACTATATGGGGGATGAATTAATATGGGGGATGAATTACTATATGGGGGATGAATTACTATGGGGGACGAATTACTATATGGGGGATGAATTACTATATGGGGGATGAATTACTATGGGGGATGAATTACTATATGGGGGATGAATTACTATGGGGGATGAATTACTATGGGGGATGAACTACTATGGGGGATGAACTACTATGGGGGATGAACTACTATGGGGGATGAACTACTATGGGGGATGAATTACTATATGGGGGATGAATTACTATGGGGGATGAACTACTATGGGGGATGAACTACTATGGGGGATGAATTACTATATGGGGGATGTATTTTCAGTTTTAAAAATGTGGCTCTCAAAATAAATTTCAATCGTGGTTTTGGCGAGATTTGGCTCAGTTGAAAAAAAAGGTTGCCCACCACTGTCCTAGGTCTGTTGCTAGGATGATAGGTAAATTTAGTTATTTTTCGCTTCTCTGTAATCTTTGGCGCACTTTTTGATTTCTTTGGGCTGTTCTAGATTTGACATTCGTCAGGTATGGTTGCTCCCCCTGCATTCTGGAGGCTTCCAGAATATAGAAGGCAAATGGGCAGCTTGAATATTTAGTGTGCTTCAGCCAATCCCTGGGGAGGTGTGCCCAATAGATGGCTGGGGAGAACATAAATAGAGTGGGGTCTGGAGCAGCCTGGGTTCTTGTCCTGCCGGAGAAGTTCCCAGCCTGGAGTCTGTTGATGTTCATCGAGGTCCCAGCTATAACAAAGCTGGGGTGGGGGCCATATCCTAATTACCATTGGAGTTTACTAAGCAGTTTGACCTAAGGATCTGGTCTGAGAACTCACCAAACTGGTCTGGGGAACTCACTGCCTGGTGAGAGATGGAAGGTATGTAGCTGCCCTGGGACATTGTGAGTACAGGCCTGAGCTCAGGATTCTAGTGACTGTGGGCTGTTCTACTTTTGGGGTGCCAACGGTAGCTTTCTCTGAGACAAGGGTCTCAGTTCTGGCCTTCCAGGGTCAGACTAAGAGCATCATGGGAATGGTGCTGAGGATTTTGGTGGATCTTTTTATGATGGCAGTGGAGCAGATTTAGGAGTGGTAGGGATATGATGTAAGTAACGTCATATCCGAGCTCTTCTCTTACTGACCACCCTCCTGCCTTGCTTTGCAAGGCTTTCATAGAGCCCGGCTATCCTAAGGCATGGGCATCCCTGGGCACTGCCCAGGGGCCCCAGGTGCATGGGGGCCCCATGATAATTTTGCATTACATCATAATTGCCACCTGTCCGGAATTTGCCAGGACAGTCACGCTTTTTACTAAAATGTCCCGGGATGCCCTCCTGATCCCAGTATTGTGCCCTCCTGATCCCCCCATACTGTGCCTTCCTGATCTCCCCCGTACTGTGCCCTCCTGATTCCCACATACTGTGCCCTCCTGATCCCCCCATACTGTGCCCTCCTGATCCCCCCATACTGTGCCCTCCTGATTCCCCCGTACTGTGCCCTCCTGATCCCCCCGTACTGTGCCCTCCTGATCCCCCTGTACTGTGCCCTCCTGACTCCCCCGTACTGTGCCCTCCTGATTCCCCCGTACTGTGCCCTCCTGA
This sequence comes from Staurois parvus, assembly GCF_062004578.1. Taxonomy (NCBI): domain Eukaryota; kingdom Metazoa; phylum Chordata; class Amphibia; order Anura; family Ranidae; genus Staurois; species Staurois parvus. The sequence continues at coordinate 226,168 of NW_028318969.1, forward strand.
TCCCCCTGTACTGTGCCCTCCTGACTCCCCCGTACTGTGCCCTCCTGATTCCCCCGTACTGTGCCCTCCTGACTCCCCCGTACTGTGCCCTCCTGATTCCCCCGTACTGTGCCCTCCTGACTCCCCCTGTACTGTGCCCTCCTGATTCCCCCGTACTGTGCCCTCCTGATCCCTGTGTATTGTGCCTTCCTGTTCCCCCCGTACTGTGCCCTCCTGATCCCCCAGTACTGTGCCCTCCTGATCCCCCAGTACTGTGCCCTCCTGATCCCTGTGTATTGTGCCCTCCTGATCCTCCGGTACTGTGCCCTCCTGTTCCCCCCCGTACTGTGCCCTCCTGATCCCCCCCGTACTGTGCCCTCCTGATCCCTGTGTATTGTGCCCTTCTGATCTCCCCCATACTGTGCCCTCCTGATCTCCCCCGTACTGTGCCCTCCTGATCCCCCCGTACTGTGCCCTCCTGATTCCCCCATACTGTGCCCTCCTGATCTCCCCCGTAATGTGCCCTCCTGATCCCCCCCGTACTGTGCCCTCCTGATCCCCCCAATACTGTGCCCTCCTGATCCACCCAATACTGTGCCCTCCTGATCCCTTCGTACTGTGCCCTCCTGATCCCCCCTGTAATGTGCCCTCCTAATCCCCCCCATACTGTGCCCTCCTGATCTCCCCCGTAATGTGCCCTCCTGATCCCCCCCATAGTGGTTGAAAGGATCTAGATAACTTCCATTTTGTATTATGTACGCCATTTTAAGTATTAAGTATTAAGTTAGCTTTTTGTAGAGATATTAGAAGTTTAATGAAACTGTTTTCAGTTGTTCAAGGATGTATCAACAGAAGCTAACACGACCCTGACAATGTTTTTGTCTGTCTGTTTTCTCTAAAAGTTAGACAAAACAATTTGTACCAAGAAATGTATATGTTATGTTTCATGTAGTCAGCTCATGATGGAAAGTTACAAGTTACAGTTTTGAAACTCGCTCCCCCCCTCCCTTATTATTATCTGTAGTCTATATAATCTTATTAATGTCTAATAAACTTTGAACATCTCTGAACATAAGCTGTCGTGATTTCCGTGTTCAAGGGGTGTTCCCAGAATTCTGCTGATAAACCAGGAATCTCTCCACAGACCGGGGGTCTCTGAGGGGAAAAGAAAATCATTCCTTTCAGCTGGGGGCTCGTCCGGGATGACCACCCACCTCACTTGGTAAGTAAACCTTTTGTCTTTTTATGACTAAAAGCTCTTTCTTGCCCTGTGTTGAGGGAAGGTCTTGAATCATTCTGTATTGTCTATATAGACCCGTGATAACCTGTAGCTGCTTTTGGTAAAGCAGACTTAACTCTTTGGGAGAGTTACAAAATAGTGCACTATAATATAAAAAAAAGGTGTTTTGGTAAACACAGTTCTCTGTTTTTGGTAAAACAGTGAAGAGATAACTTTGGGAAGTTATCAAGAGGTTAATAAGTCTGTGGAGCAGATTCTGGTTTATCTGTCTTTTGCTTTTTCTTTCTGTTGCGTAGAAGTATAAGATAATTTGTTGTGTGGAACAAAATAAGATTTTAAGCTAAAATTGTTTTATCCACTGTCTAAATATGGGTCAAGGAGGTAGTTACCCACCAGGTCCCCCAGAAAAGGGAGAAAATTGTAAGGATTATGTTGCTAGAGTTTGTGGAACGGATTATTATTTAATAAATCCCTGGGTGGATTGTATGGCAGGCTGGACAGAAGCTATGGGGAGTACAGACCCATTCCCAAGAAAGGGGGAGAAAACTGGTTAAAATGGTCACCGTATTGGGTTGATAATAGCAAGGGAAAGTTCAATTTGATTTTCTCTTTAAAACAAAAGAGGAAGTTGAAATTGGATACATTAAAAATATGCCAGGAAAAGCATCAATCTGAAAAGACATGCAGACCCAAGATTGGACTGAAAACAGTTCAGACACCAATCCCACCCCCTCCGTATAATATATATCCTTCATTAAGTGGTTTTAAAAATGCTGCTGATGATGATTTTTTGATTAGTTTGGGGATGATTACTCCCCAGCCTAATGCCCCTCCAGCCCCTGCCCCTGTCCCTGCGCCACTTCCCGTCCCGGATCTACAACCAATACAGCCAGGCCCCTCCACTAGACCCAAACAGATCATTAGTATAAAATCACCAGAGGAGGGTAGCCAAGTTCAAGGCATCCTTACAGAGAATAATGACAACGAAGGAGAGTTGGAATACGAAGAACAGGGACAGGTAAATATAATAAAATTACAGAAAAAGGATGGTCAATGGAGGAGAAGTGACACCAGTCATAGAAAGGGCAGAGAGGTGGAGGAATTTAGAATGCAGCTTAGATCCATGGATAAGAAACAAGAGGGAAAAAGAGAAGATGAGGGGGCCGTAGGAGGAAAGGAGTTGGCTATATTGACACTACCTTTTCTCACAGCAGGAGAACTAATTCTAAAAAACCCCATAGAATTAGAAGATATTAATAAGATTGTTAAACATTGTCCCAAGCCTACAGTATCTCCTGGAGGTACACTTGCTTATTTAAAAAAGGCATGTTTAGGAAGAAATTACACACAGGAAGATATGAGATTGATCATTGATGGTATTCTGGGAAATAATCCAGCTTGGGATTGGATAAATGTAAAAAGCATTAGTCACATAGAACCAAGTAATACACAGGCTACTGCCTATAAACTGAACACCACAGAAGGGAGAGAAACTATGTGGGAGGAGCTTGACACAGAATTAAAAAGGGTTTTCAAGAATAAGGCTTCCCTCCCTATTGCTACAGCATGTAAACAGAAGGCAGGAGAAACGGTTTCTCCTTACAACACACCTATCAATTCTGTTAAGAAGCCGGATGGCTCTTACAGGTTTGTACAAGATCTGAGGGCCATAAATAATTTGGTGGTTCCATTAGCCCCAATAGTGCCTGATGTGCCATCACTCCTCACCTCCATTCCGTCCGATGCAGAATATTTTACAGTGATTGATTTAACAAATGCATTTTTTTCGGTTCCTGTGGACCACCAGACGAGGGCGCTATTTGTATTTATATTCTGAAAATTGCCAGATGAGCTGGTGTAGAATGCCTAGGGCTATGTAGATTCGTTTGCAGTCTACTCACTTGCCCTCCAGACCACACTGAGGTCCTGGACCCCTCCCATTGGTTCGGTCCTCATTATATATGTGGATGACCTATTGATTTGTAGTTCAAGTCAGGAGGCCAGTCAGGAGGATAGTTGGTCTCTGTTAGAATGGTTGTCAGGGAATGGTCACAAAGCATCTAAAAAGAAATTGCAATGGTGCCAAAATCAGGTTGAATACCTTGGTTTTATTCTAAGTCATGGTGAGAGGAATGTCAGTCACAAAAGAGCTGCGGCTCTTGTGGGTCTGCCCCGCCCACAAACAAAAAAGGACATGCTAACTTTTCTTGGTATGATTGGTTACTGCCGCCAATGGATACCTGATTGTTCATTCTATGATCACACTCTGAGGTCTGCCACACTTTCAGAATCACCTGACATTCTCACATGGTCAAATGACATGGTTGATGCCTTTGTGTACTTGAAGAATGCTATGGTAACGGCCCCTGGTCTTGGACTACCTGATTATAAGAAAATGTTTCATCTGTATGCGGGGGAAAATTGTACAACCATGGCGGGGGTCCTGGCTCAGGAACATGGAGGCAAGCTCCGCCCTGTAGCTTTTTTTTCCAAAGTAGTGCCAACTCAGGTTCAGGGCATGCCTGCTTGTCTGAGAGCTGTTGCATCGTGCGCAATTCTGGTGGAGATGGCTATTTCTTTCACATTGGGACATGAATCTACCCTACACACCACACACCAAGTGTCCTTACTACTGAAAAACATACACACTCAACACATGTCAGCACAAAGGTTGAGCGGATATGAAGTGATTCTTCTATCTGATCCCAACTTGATTATTAAATATTCTTCAGCAAATTCAGGTCCTATTCCAATTTTGAATGCCCTATTGGGGCTAAAGGGGGAACAGGGTGAAGTGGCACCAGAACACAATTGTATAACCCACATACAGCAAGACACTTCCCCTAGGTCCGACATGTCAGCTGTGGCTCTTGATGGGGCCCCAGATGTGTTTGTTGATGGTTCATGTTCTAGGCCAAATGATAGTACTTACCATGCAGGAGACGGCATTGTGCAACTTCCTGACAAAATACTCGAGGCAAAGCCAATTCCATATCAGTCAGCCCAAGCAGCCCAACTGATTGCCCTTACAAGAGCATGTCAATTATTTGCAGGACAGGATGTCAACATTTACACAGACTCCAAGTACGCCCATGGTGCTGTACATGATTTTGGGGTCATTTGGGAGAGAAGAGGATTCATTGCTGCTGATGGCAAAACCATATCTCACTCTTCTTTGATATCTGATCTACTCAAAGCCATACAGTTACCAAAAACATTAGCCATTCTTCATTGCAGGGCACATACAAATCACAGAGATCATATTGCCAAAGGAAATGCATTAGCAGATAAGGTAGCAAAGGAAGCCGCATTACAACAGGTGGCCAGTGAACAGATGTCTATGCCCACTTCAGGCATCACAACCACCCCACATGACCAGATGTATGCAGATTTACAAAAATTTGCTACAAAAATCGATTTAGCAGACTGGGATGGTTCTGGAGCACAACTAGATCCAGCTTCTGGTCTAGTGTGCTTAGAGGGGAAACCATGCATTCCCATGTCAAGTGCCCCATTGTTCATCGCACAGTACCACGGTCTAGGACATAGAGGATGGAAAACAACATGTGAAACATTATTGCAGGATTTTTACATTACAGGTTTATCTAGGTTGGTGAAAGAATATGTTTCCAGGTGCATTACATGTATAAGGAACAATCCACAGAACCCAAAGAAATCACAACACCAGCATCTAGTGTACCCAACTACACCTTTCACCCATTTACAAATAGATTTTACCCACATGCCAAAAACAGGACAGAGGCAAGAGTTTTTGTTGGTAATGGTGGATATGTTCAGCAGATGGGTGGAAGAATTTGTCACTAATAAAGAAGATGCACAAACTGTAGTCAGAATTCTCACACAGGAGATAATACCCAGATGGGGATGTCCGCTGCAGATAAATTCTGATAACGGACCAGCTTTTGTGGCCAAGGTATGTCAAGATTTGGTAAAGGTACTTAAGATAGATTGGAAGTTTCATATTCCCTATCATCCTCAAAGTTGGGGTATAGTAGAAAGGATAAACAGGAGAATTAAGGATAAGTTGAGGAAGGCCACTGGAGGAACCTATACCCACTGGAAGAAGATGTTACCTGCAATTCTAGCAGAGGTAAGAATGACACCTAATAAGACTACAGGGTTATCTCCTTTTGAAATATTAATGGGAAGACCGTTCCCCACTCCTTGGGCTAGACAGCCACTTATGTTAGAAAGAGGGGACCTTGACCTGGTACAACAAGAATATGTGAGAAAATTGATTCGGATTTTAGATAAGGTTGAAAGAAATGTTGCTCGCACTTTTTCTTTTATTTTTCAGGAATCAACACACCTTTTCCAAGTGGGAGATGTCGTAGTGGTCCGCCAACTCGCTAAAGACAAGAAGCAAGGCTACCCCTTTGGACCACCTACTACGGTGATAGCGGTTACCAGAACGGCTGTTCTGGTGGAGAATTCCCAGTCCTGGATCCATGCTAGTCGAGTGAAGAAGGTGAACCAAACACCTGAGAAATACGAAATGGAAAAAGGAGGTGAAGTATGAGAGAAAAATCCTCGAAGAGTGGGTGAAGTAAGTGAAAAAGGCCCTGAAGATGAAATTTTTTACTGCCCCTCATGGTGCTTTGAAGCTCTGGGTCCTATTGGGCACACTGACTGCTCTTTTTCCTGCCAGTATGGATCCTAACTAACTGTATTTATCACCCTGAGGACTTGGGCCTAATAAAAGGTATCTGTGGTCAAGGACTAGTTTTAAATGAGACCCAGATAACCAAAAGTGAAAGAAAGTCAAAAAGAAAGTTTTGAAGAGAACAATCCTTTTTCAGGAAAAATGTTGATGATGCAGTTTAAATATGCTAATGCTCAAAAGTCAGGTTCTGATAAATGTTGGATCTGTAGTAAGTTACATCCGAGCACATAGGAAATTCCTCTTCTGGCCGCTCCAGTCAAAATATTTTTGTTAATAAAAGGGAATGTAAGTATTGGTTTGACCAATATTACTTCTAATGCCACCATATCTTTTCCAACTGTGGGAGTCACTCAACTCCCCGATTGGTGTTTTAGACTGGGGAATACTTCCCACAAGGGAAAGGGAATGTGCTCTCAGTCCATATTAAACATATCTGATCCTGGAAGGAGGGATGGAACTTCTTCTGTGAAACTCTGGCAAGTAAATGGTAAAACCCTGAATGAAAGTTTAGAAGGGATACAAGATAATGTGGGGAAAAACTATGTTTGGAAAAGTTTTTATTTTACACTTGTTGTCACCCCTGAATTTCGCTCTGCAATACAAAAATTGCCGATCTCCTTGGGAAACAATACCTATATCTGTTGTGGTAAGATCTGTTACCCTTGGATACCGAGTAATGTCCAGGGCTGGTGCTATGTAGCCCAATTAGTGCCAATTATGGCAGCTATAGACCAGAAGGAACACCAGGTAAAAGCCAGTACATACCCAAAACACCAACTAACTCTGAGACAGAAGGGAAACCAAACAAGAAAAGGTAGATCTATTCTCTACAGGTGATAAGGTTTGGTCATGGTTTCCTACTTACACGGGATGGGGAATAACACTCATGAACAAAATAAATAATTACACAAACATTATTGATGACATACTGGAGAGGAACTCTAAGGACATGGGGTTGCTAAATACTGAGACCAGAGCTATTAGAAAACAGCTGGAGATGCAAGAATTAGCTATTGAAAGTATGAGTGCTGCTCTGACAGGTCTGTGTGAGATGACAGAGGATTCTGAATGTTGTACTTGGATATATAATACCACAATGACTGTTCCAGATTATTATGAAATAATAAAGCAACACAGGGAACAGGTAGATGGTTTGATGGAAGAAGCTAGAGCTATAGGAAAAGATGGATGGACTCCTTTTGATTGGTTAGGATCAGGATTTGGTTCCATCTTTTCATGGATGAAAGGTATCGCTGTAAGCATAGTCATGATATTGTTTTTTTGTTTTATCTTTATATCTATGTTTTAAATGCTCATTATATTGCATTGCTAGAGATACAAAGCTGCAAAATACAAATGAAGGTTATCTGGCTATGTAAAGAATTGAGATCATGTTCATGATCTTAGAGGGGATTGAAAGGATCTAGATAACTTCCATTTTGTATTATGTACGCCATTTTAAGTATTAAGTATTAAGTTAGCTTTTTGTAGAGATATTAGAAGTTTAATGAAACTGTTTTCAGTTGTTCAAGGATGTATCAACAGAAGCTAACACGACCCTGACAATGTTTTTGTCTGTCTGTTTTCTCTAAAAGTTAGACAAAACAATTTGTACCAAGAAATGTATATGTCATGTTTCATGTAGTTAGCTCATGATGGAAAGTTACAAGTTACAGTTTTGAAACTCGCTCCCCCCTCCCTTATTATTATCTGTAGTCTATATAATCTTATTAATGTCTAATAAACTTTGAACATCTCTGAACATAAGCTGTCGTGATTTCCGTGTTCAAGGGGTGTTCCCAGAATTCTGCTGATAAACCAGGAATCTCTCCACAGACCGGGGGTCTCTGAGGGGAAAAGAAAATCATTCCTTTCAGTGGTCCCTCCTGATTCCCCCGTACTGTGCCCTCCTGATCCCCCCCATACTGTGCCCTCCTTATCCCCCCGTACTGTGCCCTCCTGATCCCCCCCATACTGTGCCCTCCTGATCCCCCCCATACTGTGCCCTCCTGATCCCCCCGTACTGTGCCCTCCTGATCCCCCCCATACTGTGCCCTCCTGATCCCCCCGTACTGTGCCCTCCTGATCCCCCCAATACTGTGCTCTTTGTTTTGATAAGTCTTTAAATTAATGGCACTTATGATTTTCTTACTGATTAAAATTGAGTATATTAAAAGAACTAATGAATATATATTTAATTCCATCAACTATTTATACTTTAATTCTTAGGAGTAGGTGTGTAAATTGGGGCAGTCTGGTAGGGGCCCTCATGCATTACTTTGCCCAGGGGCCCATGATGCTATTAAGACTTCCCTGTGTACGAACCCTGCACTGGCGTGTGTGGCGCACCCTGAGGTGAGGTGGATGGGCTGCGCAGGCCCAACACAACACTACGGAAGCAGAATACTCGGCTACCATGAGAACTGCCTGCCCAGCGCTCCATTATTAATCCCGCCACCCAGCCCAGGCAGTGCATGTGGAATACATGGCCAGCCAGGGGAGATCTCTCCATGTCAGCCCATTGCTTTCCATGCATGGCCTGCTCTTCTTGGGTGGCTGGGCCTATATTAAGAATCCCTGACCACACCGACCCCCCCGACCCCTCTCCTGTTACAAATTCTACAAGCAATAAATAAAACGATTGGACAGTTTCTTGTGAATGGTGGCCTCTGCAAAGTTTTAGGAAAGAACCAGTCAAATCAATGGCTCCTACAGGGGCAGCGCTACATAAGCATGCAGCCTGGCTGACCAGGAAAGGAGGGGGGTGAGTTTGTCTCTCCCCACCTGAACCATACCCAGCCACATACCTTCAACATCAGGGAACACCGTGCCAGGGGAGTCCCCCCTTTAAAAAAAAACCTTGTCCCTATGTTTTTGAGAACAAATGCCTCTTCCCCACAACCCTGACCTAGAGCTTGTGGAGGTCTTATCAGATTCTAGAAGCCTCCTTTAACATGATACCAGCCCCCAATGTAAATGCGTAATGGGTACATAGTATCCCTACTCATTAAAAAAAATATATAATTGATGAATATAATTGTAACGGAACCGGACCCTGACTGCACTTGGGTATTTCCGTTAAAATACCGTTTCCCTGTCCGAACCCCGACCACAGACACCACCGCTGACCATACAAGACTAGACGACACCAGTCTTGAAGTAAACCAGGAAATAGACTACTTTATTTTAACACAGATACAAGATATATACGTTCTAGGGAGCAACCCCCCTCCCTGCATAATGACACAGGGCGGGGCAATCTACCTTTAGTAATAAGAGACACACCAGCAGACAGTCCCATCAGGAGGGAGGGCTGCAGGAAACACCCCCCCACCAAGCCAATACACATAAACACATACATCCCATAATAGTTTGCTCCCAAGCAAGACACACAATAAAACAATGGGATGCAGCCACGTGGCATTAAACAATGAACAACCCCCCCACCCCAATATTAGGACAGATCGCCCTGTACCCCTAACAGGCACAGGGTGACTTACACATAATAGGGATATGGGGAGCTGAGACAGGGGTCTCCCCACCTCTCCAAAGTGAGCTGTGTTCCATGGGCCCCCCCCCACCCAAAGTGACTCCCGTCACAATAACCACCACACATTTTAATAAAAGTAAAAAAGGAACAACACCGGCTGACCTGCCCAAAGGATAAACATAAACCAACCTGCCGTCACATTCGATCCCGAGCACACAGAATGATAGCTCTTGGGCCCAGCTCCTAAATGTAAATAAAAGAAAGGGGTATCTTGGGTGATGTCACTGACCAAATACTGACGTGAACACATTTGCTCAGTGACATCATGGGGATCCCAGGTGACACCATTGACCAGATATGGTCAGGTCCATATACTGTATATTCAATCATGTCACCTGAGATGCCCCTCCCCTATGTTTGCATTGAGCTGCCAGCTACAGAGCTGTCATTCTCAGCAAGCAGTTGTCGGGAGCACATCACGTCGGCATGTGTTTTTCTTTCGGCAGGAGTTGTTCATCGTGACTGACAAGGATCTACATCGTTGGATGACTTGTTTGACCATGGACAGGGGCGGACTGACCATTTGGAAACCCGGGCACTGCCCGAGGGCCCGGGGTCAGTAGGGGGCCCCATGAGATGCCCCTGGTACCTTTTTCATAGGCTTTTTTGAGTTTGGGCAAGGACACAGGGGCCCCATGATCCCCTATTGCCCGGGGGCCCCATTAGTTGTCAGTCTGCCCCTGATCATGGATTTAAATTGTGGGACCTTTGGAATAAAAGACTTGTCAAAACATGCGCCTATTTACTTTTTGTGACTGAGTAGGGGTACTATGTACACCTTACTCATTCACATGGGGGGGCAGATATACTGGGACTCCCTTATTTGAAAGGGGTCTTTTAGATTCCAATAAGCCCCCTGCTTGAAGACCCCCACAACCCTGGGCAGGTGGTTGTAAAGTAAATAGGTGCACGTTTTGACAAGTATTTTATTCAAAAGGTCCCACCATGTAAATCCATGGTCAAACAAGTCATCCAATGATGTAGATCCTTGTCAGTCACGATGAACAACTCCTGCCGAAGAGACCCTTGCGATCATTACATAGGGACAAGGTGCTTGTCAAGGGGGACTTCCCTGGCAAGGTATCCTCTGACGTTAAAGGCATGTGGCTTAGTATGGTTCAAGAGGGTAGACATGAGCTTACCCTCCCCCAATCAGGCTGACTGCTCAGATTAGCGCCTAGTGTGAATAATAGGGAGGGGGCCCACACTTTTGTTTTCTTGTTTTTTGCATGGTGTTCCCACTTGAAAATTGGGGGAGGGACCCCAAGTATAATACATACCAGACCTGTAGACCTTTTCTTGTTATGTTGTCCTGCTGGCAAGATACTCTCCCCAGGTTGAGGCCATGTGGCCTAGTATAGTTCAGAATGCTCAGTCCACCCCCCCCCCCCCACCTTTCTTGGCCACCAAGGCTGCAGGCTCAGATAAGGGCAATAAGCACAGATACCTGTTGATCCTTCCAGAAATCCATTGAGCTGGTAACGTCCTGTGCAGATCTCCCAGATTTGTCTTCATGTCCTGTTTGGTAAAACCATTGTCACCAGAACAAAAAAAGTGAGGAAAAATCTCTTTCATGGACCCTCAGATGGCAGTAAAAACTGAGTTTTAATCCCTCATCACTCTAAAACAACAAAAAAAAAGGTTTTGACCTTAAATACACTTTGAAGGGCGTATTGACAGCCCAATGCGAATGAACCTTCCATAGCCGGGATGTGGGTAAGGAAGCCAGGAGGAAACCCCAGCCAGAGTCAGCAATTCTGGAAACATTTGCCAAGCGCGGGCAAAACTAGATTCAGAGTTGATGCCAAAGAGGCTGAAGACCAAATCCAAGAGTGGAGGAATCGAAGGCCAGAGAACCGTATCGAGGTTCTGAGTCACACATCAAGGCCAGTTGGAGGTCAAACACCGGCATTAGATAAAGGAACAAACACGCATGTATAGGCTGTCTACAACCGCCGTGCTGAATGTCAGAGCATTACTCGAATTGCACGAATTGACTGGACATGGTCATCATTTCAAGAGCCCATGCTGGTTCATGTGACCAATGAGCACAGAATAGCACACACATGGACTAACTCACAAATCTGCTTATATTTTGCCTTCTCTGGTCGCCCCTCCCCCCAACAACATGTTAATTTCATGACCAAAACCTTCCTTTTTTCATTACATACCGTAATTTAGACCCAGTGGCATAATCACTGGGGCTCTATGCAATGCAGGCAAATCATGGGAGAGGGGAGCTGGCTAGGGGGCTGTATATTAAATGAAAACATCACAACACCCTGCCTCAGTGCTCCTCGTAAGAGCCCTCAGCCAGGGTTGCGCCGCTCATGAGGCCAGTTGAGGAAGCTGCACTCATGGAGCCACCACGAGGAGAGGCACTGAGGCCAGAAGGTCAGTATGGCCAGAGCTGGCTATCTTTGATGTAGATGGTTGATGGTGGGGCTTCAAAAAATAGCCATCCGGGACAGAATCCACTGCTGGTGCAGCCTTGCTCCTAGTCCTGATTTGAGTTATACCCACCACTTTCATGGCCCTGCCCTCAGTCCTGATTCAAACAGTTGGAGGAGTTATGCAAATAGCAAAACGTATCGATGTGGTGGGTGTCAATCTGGAGGAGTGGGAGTTCCTAGGCAGGCTTTATTTGATGCAGACAGCCCTAGGCAACGCCCACATGTGATGCTGACCCTCGCTGATTGAAAGAACTGAAATTCAGTGAATTAAAGGGGCGGGACCAGAAACAGTCAGGTTGGGAAGGAAAGGGTTAGGTGATGTTGGATGTCCCCCAGATAGGAAATGAGGCCTATTTGTCTTGCTTCAGCTTCTCATGCACATTGTGAGAAGCTCACAGTGTGCTGTGACATCAGAGTAAGGCTCCATTCACATTTGTGCGACTCCAAAGTTGTGCAATTTCTGACTTTACATTGCGACTTTGATGCAACTTTGGATGGGTGCTGTAACGGAACCGACCCCAGACTGCTCTTGGGTACTTCCGTTAGACTACCGCTTCCCCGTCCGAAAACCGACCACAGACACCACCGCTGACCATACAAGACTAGACGACACCAGTCTTGAAGTAAACCAAGAAGTAGACTACTTTATTTAAACACAGATACAAGATATATACACTCAGGGAACAGTCCCCCCCTCCCTGCATAATGACACATGGCGGGGCAATATACATTTAGTAACAAGAGACACACCAGCAGACAGTCCCATCAGGGGGGAGGGCTGCTGGAGACACCCCCCCCCCACCAAGCCAATACACAAACACATACATCCCATAATAGTTTGCTCCCAAGCAAGACACCCAATAGAACAATGGGATGCAACCATAACACCAAACAATCCACAACCCCCCACCCCAATATCAGGACATTCAACCCTGTACCCCTAACAGGCACAGGGTGACTTACACATAAGAGGGATATGGGGAGCTGAGACAGGGGTCTCCCCACCTCTCCAAAGGGAGCTGTGTTCCATGGGCCCCCCACCCAAAGTGACTCCCGTCACAGGAGCGACTTGGATGCGACTTTGGCTGTTGCCTTTGGCTTTGACTGTTGCACAGCTGTTAACATTAAGATGCGACTTTCATGCAACTTCAGCTGCAGTCCATGGCACTCAAGTCTCATGAAAGTCGCATCAAAGTAGTGCAGGAACCTTTTTGAGGTCGCTGTGTCTTTGAGTTCGCATAGATTTGAATGGCTTCTATCGAAATCTGTTGGCTGCGACTTGTATCCAAAGTCACATGACAAGTTGCACAAGTGTGAATGGAGCCTAAGAAGGTAAACCTCAACTCCAGCGAAGACTTGATAAATGGTAATTTTGGCAAAGGTGTAACTGTTGTCATAGCAGACCATAGCTGACTGCCATGGGGGCCGCGAGCACAGGGGGGAGGCATGACTGACTGATGAAAACCTGACCGAATTGGTCCCAGTTGTCTGATTTGGGAATTTGTATGTATAGTTTAATATATAATAGATCAAGTCACACAAGTCGGGTTGGGTAACTCAAGGAATTTAAAATCCATGGGAATATTAGACTTTCAGCCAGGGGTCTCCAAACCTTCAAAACAGAAGACCAGTTTACTGTCCTTCAGAGTTTATGGGGACTGTGGCTATTGGGGGTAGAACATATCCCAGTGTCAGTGGGAGTAAACATTGACTGGTGTCAGTGGGAGGACTTGTGCCCCATCATTTTTTGTCATTGAGAGGAATAGTGCCCCATCGTTGGTGTCATTGGGAGGAATTATGTTCATTTGTTGGTGTCAGTGAATGGGGTTGTGACGGGAGTAACTTTGGGTGGGGGGCCCATGGAACACAGCTCACTTTGCAGAGGTGTGGAGACTCCTGTCTCAGCTCCCCATATCCCTCTTATGTGTAAGTTACCCTGTGCCTGTTAGGGGCAGGGGCGGACTGACCATTTGAAAACTCGGGCACTGCCCGAGGGCCCAGGGTCAGTAGGGGGCCCCATGAGATGCCCCTGGTACCTTTTTCATAGGCTTTTTTAAATTTGGCCAGGGACACAGGGGCCCCATGATCCCCTATTGCCCGGGGGCCCCATGAGTTGTCAGTCCACCCCTGGTTAGGGGTACAGGGTGATCTGGAGTCATTCTGGACTCTAACCTCTCCTTCCAACCTCATGTCAAATCACTTACAAACACATGCAGGCTCCACCACCGCAACATCGCCAAAATACGCTCCTTCCTTACCCCAGACACCACCAAACTACTCGTACACTCCCTGATTATCTCACGCCTTGACTACTGCAACTTCCTCCTCACTGGCCTACCCCAGTGCAGGCTCTCCCCGCTTCAGACCATCCTGAACTCAGCGGGCTAGACTCATCCACCTCACCAACCGCTCCACCTCTGCCACCCCCCACTGCCTATCCCTCCACTGGCTCCCTATCGCCCAACGCATCAAATTCAAACTACTCACTCTGACCTACAAAGCTGTTCACAACACTGCCCCTAACTACCTAACCAACCTGATTCCCAAGTACCACCCTACCCGTACCCTTCGCTCTTCACAGGACCTCCTTCTATCTTGCTCCCTGGTCTCCTCCTCACACGCACGTCTGCAAGACTTCTCCAGGTCCTCCCCCATCCTCTGGAACTCACTACCCCAATCCATCAGACTGTCACCTTCCCTCCTCACCTTCAGGCGCTCCCTGAAAACCCATCTCTTCAGGGAAGCCTACCCCACCCTCACCTAACTGCTACTCTCCTTCATTCCTCCTACCACTCCATCCCCCACAGCCACTTCCTCCTGTACCACTACCCCCTCCCTCCTAGATTGTAAGCTCGAAAGAGTAGGGCCCTCGAACCCCTCGTGTGCTGTTTGTAGTTGCTGTACTGTTTCATGTATTGTCCCCCCCTCTATTGTACAGCGCTGAGCAAACCCTTTGGCGCTATATAAACTCCATGTAATGTAATGTAATGTAATAATCTGTTGTGTAGACATGTCTAGGAGATGGGTGGGGTTTTTGGATTGTTTAATGCCGTGTGGTTGCATCCCATTGTTCTGTTGTGTGTCTTGCTTGGGAGCAAACTAATATGGGATGTATGTGTTTGTGTATTGGCTTGGTGGGGGTGTTTCTGGCAGCCCTCCCTCCTGATGGGACTGTCTGCTGATGTGTCTCTTGTTACTAAAGGTAGATTGCCCCGCCCTGTGTCATTATGCAGGGAGAGGGGGTTGCTCCCTTGACAGGAGCGGACTGACCATTCGGGCACTGCCCGAGGGTCCGGGGTCAGTAGGGGGCCCCATGAGATGCCCCTGGTACCTTTTTCATAGACTTTTTTTGGGTGTGGGCAAGAACACGGGGCCCCATGATCCCCTATTGTTCAGGTGCCCATGAGTTGTCAGTCCACCCCTGTCCCTTGAATGTATATATCTTGTATCTGTGTTAAAATAAAGCAGTCTATATCCTGGTTTTACTTCCAGAGTGGTGTCTAGTCTTGTATGGTCAGCGGTGGTGTCTGTTGTCGGTGTTCAGACAGGGAAGCGGTAGTCTAACGGAAGTACCCAAGTGCAGTCGGGGTCTGGTTCCGCTACAAGGGTTCCCCAAGGACTGGATAAAAGCAAGCAGAGGGCTGCTTTAGGTCCCCTGGGCCCCAGTTTGGAGACCACTGCTTTCAGCCAACTGCCACCAGGGTTGGCCCATCAAGCTGACCATCGAAGGGTGCTCCGGGACCCAGCTGAATAGATGGGTACTCCAGTATACAAGGATGGCTGAAATTGCTCCCAATCCAAACCCTATGCTCCTCTTACACAAAGGCCTCTTTTAAAATCTAAAGGTATTTTCATGGCCCTGAATTTCCAACATCCTTCCTCAATAAACCGACCGTGGCTTTCTCCGTATCTGTTTACCAACACAAACATTCATAGTAAACACACCTAGTCTTAAAAAAAGATGCCATCAATGGGCACCATTCATCTGTCTGCTTCCTAATTGATTAATCCCTCCCGTCATCTTCACGTGAAGGAGCGCCACCACCTTCCTTGTAAAAACAAAATATTCTGGAGAAGCACAAAAAAATGAAATTAAGCTAATTGCTGCGCCATTGGGGCCCCCAGATGCCCGTCTCTGTGTGGGATGTGACCGCCCGTTCTGGTCAGTCCTTGGATCCAAGCTTGACTGTGTATTTGTTTGAGTTGAAGACCTCGAGCTTGTGGTCAACGTCCCAAGGAACCGGTGTGTTGGGGACATCGGGAGCCGTACAATAATTGCTTTGACTATGTGTTCCTCCGGCGGTGAAGGTAGAATGCCGAGTATCACATTAAGGCTACAAGGGTGGTATATCTCAAAAATAAACCCCTGCGAGAAATACATCAACCTTTGTTATTCTGTCAAATGACAGCATTCAGGGCATGGCTGCTGGTCCTCCAGCCACAGAGACCGACAAACCAAGAGTGAAAATAGTCTTCTGGCAGCCAGGAGGACGAAACGGAGCATTAATTGCTTCAAGATGAAGGTTGGTCCTTTTATATTTGTAATTTTGGCTGTCCTGTGGCTCAGCCGTTTTTAGCCGTCCATCCACAGGAATGTTGTGGCATCGTATATATAGGATAGGAAGCCTATCATTTCCATTCTTCGGGCTGAATACAGTTACGCTTTGCTCCTCGCAGATACACTTGTGTAAACATCGGATACTGTTGCAGGTTATGTTTTTGAACCGTTTTTGGAAACCCGGTGTGTAATTTTAACTCTTCGAGGCTCGTAAGGGATAATCTCTTCAAATCATATGCGATGAACTCTTATTTTTCTGGTACAGTAAAAACAAAAGATACCAACGAGTCCTACATAATGAATAGTTCCCACCCAGGGGATAAAAAGAGGAGAACAAAAGAAGAATCAAAATGCTGACGCATGAAAAGTATGCAGCGCTACCCCTGCAGGAGCCACTGGATTTTGGTTGGGTCCCCCTTAAGCTCTACACAGCCAGGCAACGTGCATTTTTTCCACTTCTTGATCCCAGAGTCAGTAAGACCGTCCTGGAGCAGGTTTTTAGTTGTTTTTATTGAGGGGCTAACAACTTGGATGGGGTCTAGGGGCATATGGGATGCCCAAGGAACTTGTGGACAAACTTCTCAGCAAACTGTATACTGTACAAAAATGAAGATCAAGAAAATAGCACCGTCCTTTTAAGGAGCACTGAAGTCCCCTTGATGTACCTCCTCAGGCCTCAGATGAATCCTTCTTCTTCACCAGGCTGCACTGAGGGTATTCCTGGACAAGGGATTCCCAGAAATAACAATTAAGTAGTCCTGAATGAGAATTGGTTAGATCTTGCACTTGACTGCTCACCACCCCCAACCCCCCCCCCCCCAGGGGGTGTAGAAATACTGTCCTGTCCTGTTAGCTTGATGGGTTGGTAGATGCTTCCAGGCCTTACGCTGGGCTTGCTCCTTCCTTGTTGCACAGGATGTCCTTTCAAGGAAAGCGTGGTCAGTGGAGATCCTTCTTTCCAGTATCCTGCCCACCCTGGGGCCCCCTCCCTGGCTCTGCACTTCAGCCTCCTCTCAGTCTATCTTTCACCCAACTCCAGCAACAACTCCCCTGCTTCACTGGCTCTGCCACATTTAATGGTCACCCTTGGCCACCATGTCCGGCCTCCTGCCTGGGAATTGGCCAACTTCCCCTAAAACATGGAAATTTGGGCCTCCTCCCCTCTTCTGCCCCTCCTACAGAGAGTTCCAGATGTTTCTTAAAGGGTGGGAGGGCTACAGAAGCCCTGACCTGTAGAGCATCTCAGCCTCTCCTGAGGTGACCTCTCTACCTCTCTCTCAGGCTGACTCGTTCCAGGCTTCTACCAAGCCTCTAACTAACAAAAAATCCTACCTAGCTAAGCTAGAGGGTGCTACAAGTATATAGGACTGTGAAACAACAATGCCTGGCTGATGGAGCCAGGGGTGTCTGAGTCTTTGAGGACTGAGGGGCTGGGTAGAAAGAGGGTGTGGTTGGACCCCACTCATTCAAGGTGGGAGGATCACAACCTAAATGTGAGAAATGGGTGGAAGATGGCAAAAGGGGTGAGCACTAGGGTGAAGAAGAGAAGAGCAAGAAGAACAAAGAAAGTGGAAGTAAGAGAGTTTCTGTAGACTGAAGAGCATGCAATTAGCCAGGATACCCAGACTAGTCGGGTACAGAGTTGGAAGAGCATACGACCACCACGTGACCCGAACTTTGAGGAATCTAGAGTGGGAGTCGCGGAGGATACTGGCCATCTTTTCATTGATCATTAGGATAGTCAAGGTGCTCTTCGCCTCCTCCAATGAGACTGAGGGGATTTTTTACAAGCTCTAGCTATTGCACGTTTGGCGGATATGAAAAAGTAAGTGGCCAGTTTCTGCTGATAAGAAAAGAGGCCTGGGATTGGGCAGTAAAGGAGCGCGTGCTTAGCGTCCCTACGAATGGGCGCATGAAAAAATGTAAACAAGAGGTCAAAAGCCCTCTACCAGAACCCCACCAGGCGGTGGAAGGGCCACCAGATATACAGTCAGGTCCATAAATATTGGGACATGGACACAATTCTAACATTTCTGGCTCTATACACCACCACAATGGATTTGAAATGAAACGAACAAGATGTGCTTTAACTGCAGACTGTCAGCTTTAATTTGAGGGTATTTACATCCAAATCAGGTGAACGGTGTAGGAATTACAACAGTTTGCATATGTGCCTCCCACTTGTTAAGGGACCAAAAGTAATGGGACAATTGGCTTCTCAGCTGTTCCATGGCCAGGTGTGTGTTATTCCCTCATTATCCCAATTACAATGAGCAGATACAAGGTCCAGAGTTCATTTCAAGTGTGCTATTTGCATTTGGAATCTGTTGCTGTCAACTCTCAAGATGAGATCCAAAGAGCTGTCACTATCAGTGAAGCCATTATTAGGCTGAAAAAACAAAACAAACCCATTAGAGAGATAGCAAAAACATTAGGCGTGGCCAAAACAACTGTTTGGAACATTCTTAAAAAGAAGGAACGCTCCAGTGAGCTCAGCAACACCAAAAGACCCGGAAGACCACGGAAAACAACTGTGGTGGATGAGCGAAGAATTCTTTCCCTGGTGAAGAAAACACCCTTCACAACAGTTGGCCAGATCAAGAACACTCTCCAGGAGGTAGGTGTATGTGTGTCAAAGTCACCAATCAAGAGAAGACTTCACCAGAGTGAATACAGAGGGTTCACCACAAGATGGAAACCATTGGTGAGCCTCAAAAACAGGAAGGCCACATTAGAGTTTGCCAAACGACATGTAAAAAAGCCTTCACAGTTCTGGAACAACATCCTATGGACAGAGGAGACCGAGATCAACTTGTACCAGAGTGATGGGAAGAGAAGAGTATGGAGAAGGAACTGCTCATGGTCCTCAGCATACCACCTCATCAGTGATCATGGTGGTGGTAGTGTCATGGCGTGGGCATGTATGGCTGCCAATGGAACTGCTTCTCTTGTATTTATTGATGATGTGACTGCTGACAGAAGCAGCCGGATGAATTGTGAAGTGTTTCGGGGATATTATCTGCTCATATTCAGCCAAATGCTTCACAACTCATTGGACGCTTCACAGTGCAGATGGACAATGACCCAAAGCAGACTGCAAAAGCAACCAAAGAAGTGGAATGTTCTGCAATGGCCAATCACCTGACCTGAATCCGATTGAGCATTTCACTTGCTGAAGACAAAACTGAAGGGAAAATGCCCCAAGAACAAGCAGGAACTGAAGACAGTTGCAGTAGAGGCCTGGCAGAGCCTCACCAGGGATGACACCCAGCGTCTGGGGATGTCTATGCGTTCCACACTTCAGGCTGTCATTGACTGCAAAGGATTTGCAACCAAGTATTAAAAAGTGAAAGTTTGATTTATGATTATTATTCTGTCCCATTACTTTTGGTCCCTTAACAAGTGGGAGGCACATATGCAAACTGTTGTAAGTCCTACACCGTTCACCTGATTTGGATGTAAATACCCTCAAATGAAAGCTGACAGTCTGCAGTTAAAGCACATCTTGTTAGTTTCATTTCAAATCCATTGTGGTGTATAGAGCCAAAAATGTTAGGATTGTGTCCATGTCCCAATATTTATGGACCTGACTGTATATCTCGTCTCTGCGCTGGAAACATCTATCACTATATGACAGGTTTTAGTGGGCAATGCCAGCGGAGAAGGATTTTGGAGGCCGCTTCCAAAGTGGCAGTATTAAAGGAGCATTTTGCTACCCTGGACCTGGCTTTGCCTTAGTCCTCAAGATCAATAGAAACCAATATACCTCGCTCCCATCTAGATATATACAGTTGCAAGAAAAAGTATGTGAACCCCTTGGGATTACGTGGAGTTTTGCATGAATTGGGCATAAAATGTTCTCTGAACGTCATCTAAGTCACAACAATAGAAGAATACAGTCTGCTGAACATAATACTACACAAACATTAGATGTTGCCATGGTTTAATTGCACATAACATGTAAACATTCACAGTGCAGGGAGGAAAAAGTATGTGAACCTTTGGACTTACTAACTGGTTGACCCTCCTTTGGCAGCAATAACCTCAACCAAACATTTCCTGTAGTTGCAGATCAGACCTGCACAACGATCTGGAGTCATTTTGGACCACTCCTCTTCACAAAACTGTTTCAGTGTAGCAATATTCTTGGGATGTCTGGTGTGAATCGCTCTCTTAAGGTCATGCCACAGCATTTCAATGGGGTTGAGGTCAGGACTCTGACTGGGCCACTCCAGAAGGCGTATTCTGTGCTGTTGCAGCCATTGTTTTGTTGAATTACTTGTATGCTTTGGGTCATTGTCCTGTTGCATCACCCATCCTCTGCGGAGCTTCAGTTGGCGGACAGATGGTCGTACGTTTTCCTGCAAAATGTCTTGATAAACTCTGGAATTCATTTTCCCATCAATGACAACAATCCGTCCAGCCCTGAGGCAGCAAAGCAGCCCCAAACCATGATGCTCCCTCCGCCATGTTTTACAGTGGGGATGAGGTTTTGATGTTGGTGTGCTGTGCCTTTTTTCCTCCACACATAGTGTTGTGTGTTCTTCCCAAACAACTCAATCTTGGTTTCATCTGTCCACAGTATATTCTGCCAGTAGTGCTGTGGAACATCCAGGTGCTCTTTTGCAAACTTCAAACGTGCTGCAATATTCTTTTTGGACAGCAATGGCTTCCTCCGTGGTGTCCTCCCATGTACTCCATTCTTGTTTAATGTTTTCCTTATTGTAGATGTGTCAACAAAAATGTTAGCATGTGCCAGAGATTTCTGTAGGTCTTTAGCTGACACTCTGGGATTCTTCTTTACCTCATGCAGCATTCTGCGCTGTGCTCTTGCAGTCATTTTTACAGGACAACCACGCCTAGGGAGAGTAGCAACAGTGCTAAACTCTCTCCATTTGTAGACAGTCTGTCTTACCATGGACACAGGAACATCAAGGCTTTTGGAGATACTTTTGTAACCCTTTCCAGCTTCATGCAAGTCAACAATTCTTGATCGTAGGTCTTCTGAGAGCTCTTTTCTGCGAGGCATGGTTCACATCAGACAGTGCTTCTTGAAACCAGTAAACCCAAAACAGGTGTCAGCAACACATCCAATATCATCACACTGATTGGAGTCAAGGTTGGCTCACTCCTGGCTCCAATTAGCTCTGGGAGAAGTCATTAATCTAGGGCCTCACATACTTTTTCCTCCCTGCACTGTGAATGTTTACATGTTATGTGCAATTAAACCATGGCAACATCTAATGTTTGTGTAGTATTATGTTCAGCAGACTGTGTTCTTCTATTGTTGTGACTTACATGACGTTCAGAGCACATTTTATGCCCAATTCATGCAAAACTCCACGTAATCCCAAGGGGTTCGCATACTTTTTCTTGCAACTGTATAGGAGGGACTCCAGGGAACCACAGGCATTTAGGGAGGAGTAAACCACAGAAATGTTGGAACTCCTACATTTAATATTGATAACATGTTTAATATTCTTTAAAGTTGAACTCCAGAAATGATCTATATTGTAAAATGACATTGGTCCAGCTTGGCACACATATCTCATACCTTATGGGTCTGTAGGCAGGGCCAAGAAAACATTTGTACAGCGTTGCATCTCTGGGTACCACTAACAGAGGAAAGAGGAGAAGGAGAGGAGGAAGAAGGGTTGTAGGTGGCACTGAAGTTGTGGTAGGATAGGTACAAGGAAATCCAGGAAAGAACAGAGTCTTGAAGTCCAAGGGAATGCAGTTTTTGAGGAGTATCAAAGGCAGCAGCAAAGGTCTAGTGGCCATTGGTTTTATCAGATTGTATTGAAAGAGGTATAGACTACAGAGAGAGAGATATCATCCCCCCCCCCCCGGTACAAATCATTAGCAATACCTCATCTGGAAAATGCAGTTCAGTTTTGGGCACCAATTCACAAGAACATTGGGGAACTGGAGAAAGTACAGAGAAGGGCAACCAAACTGATACGAGGCATGGAGGAGATCAGCTATGAGGAGAGATTAGAGGAACCGAATGTATTCTCTACTGAGAAGAGGAGATTAAGGGGGGATATGATCTCCATGTATAATACATAAGGGGGGATATGATCTCCATGTATAATACATAAGGGGGGGATATGATCTCCATGTATAATACATAAGGGGGGGATATGATCTCCATGTATAATACATAAGGGGGGGATATGATCTCCATGTATAATACATAAGGGGGATATGATCTCCATGTATAATACATAAGGGGGGATATGATCTCCATGTATAATACATAAGGGGGGATATGATCTCCATGTATAATACATAAGGGGGGATATGATCTCCATGTATAATACATAAGGGGGGATATGATCTCCATGTATAATACATAAGGGGGATATGATCTCCATGTATAATACATAAGGGGGGATATGATCTCCATGTATAATACATAAGGGGGGATATGATCTCCATGTATAATACATAAGGGGGGATATGATCTCCATGTATAATACATAAGGGGGATATGATCTCCATGTATAATACATAAGGGGGGGATATGATCTCCATGTATAATACATAAGGGGGGGATATGATCTCCATGTATAATACATAAGGGGGGATATGATCTCCATGTATAATACATAAGGGGGGATATGATCTCCATGTATAATACATAGGGGGGGGGGATATGATCTCCATGTATAATACATAAGGGGGGATATGATCTCCATGTATAATACATAAGGGGGGATATGATCTCCATGTATAATACATAAGGGGGGATATGATCTCCATGTATAATACATAAGGGGGATATGATCTCCATGTATAAAACATAAGGGGGGATATGATCTCCATGTATAATACATAAGGGGGGATATGATCTCCATGTATAATACATAAGGGGGGATATGATCACCATGTATAATACATAAGGGGGGGATATGATCTCCATGTATAATACATAAGGGGGGATATGATCTCCATGTATAATACATAAGGGGGGATATGATCTCCATGTATAATACATAAGGGGGATATGATCTCCATGTATAATACATAAGGGGGGGATATGATCTCCATGTATAATACATAAGGGGGGGATATGATCTCCATGTATAATACATAAGGGGGGATATGATCTCCATGTATAATACATAAGGGGGATATGATCTCCATGTATAATACATAAGGGGGGGGGATATGATCTCCATGTATAATACATAAGGGGGGGGGATATGATCTCCATGTATAATACATAAGGGGGGATATGATCTCCATGTATAATACATAAGGGGGGATATGATCTCCATGTATAATACATAAGGGGGATATGATCTCCATGTATAATACATAAGGGGGGATATGATCTCCATGTATAATACATAAGGGGGGATATGATCTCCATGTATAATACATAAGGGGGATATGATCTCCATGTATAATACATAAGGGGGATATGATCTCCATGTATAATACATAAGGGGGGATATGATCTCCATGTTTAATACATAAGGGGGGATATGATCACCATGTATAATACATAAGGGGGGGATATGATCTCCATGTATAATACATAAGGGGGGATATGATCTCCATGTATAATACATAAGGGGGGATATGATCTCCATGTATAATACATAAGGGGGGATATGATCACCATGTATAATACATAAGGGGGATATGATCTCCATGTATAATACATAAGGGGGGATATGATCTCCATGTATAATACATAAGGGGGGGATATGATTTCCGTGTATAATACATAAGGGGGGGATATGATCTCCATGTATAATACATAAGGGGGGGATATGATCTCCGTGTATAATACATAAGGGGGGATATGATCTCCGTGTATAATACATAAGGGGGGATATGATCTCCATGTATAATACATAAGGGGGGATATGATCTCCATGTATAATACATAAGGGGGGACATGATCTCCATGTATAATATATAAGGGGGGATATGATCTCCATGTATAATACATAAGGGGGGATATGATCTCCATGTATAATACATAAGGGGGGATATGATCTCCATGTATAATACATAAGGGGGATATGATCTCCATGTATAATACATAAGGGGGATATGATCTCCATGTATAATACATAAGGGGGGGATATGATTTCCGTGTATAATACATAAGGGGGATATGATCTCCATGTATAATACATAAGGGGGGATATGATCTCCATGTATAATACATAAGGGGGGATATGATCTCCATGTATAATACATAAGGGGGGGATATGATCTCCATGTATAATACATAAGGGGGATATGATCTCCATGTATAACACATAAGGGGGGATATGATCTCCATGTATAATACATAAGGGGGGATATGATCTCCATGTATAATACATAAGGGGGGGATATGATCTCCATGTATAATACATAAGGGGGGGATATGATCTCCATGTATAATACATAAGGGGGGATATGATCTCCATGTATAATACATAAGGGGGGATATGATCTCCATGTATAATACATAAGGGGGGATATGATCTCCATGTATAATACATAAGGGGGGGATATGATCTCCATGTATAATACATAAGGGGGGGATATGATCTCCATGTATAATACATAAGGGGGATATGATCTCCGTGTATAATACATAAGGGGGGATATGATCTCCATGTATAATACATAAGGGGGATATGATCTCCATGTATAATACATAAGGGGGGGATATGATCTCCATGTATAATACATCGGTGGTTCATATAGGGAACTCGTGTAGTTAATCCCCCTGAGGTCATCACAGAGGACAAGGGGGCGCTCTTTACATCTGGAGGAAAATACATTTAATCCCCAAACACGGAAAGGTTTCTTCACAGTAAGAGCTGTGAGAATGTGGAATAGACTCCCTCCAGAGTTGGGTGTGGCCAGCTCAGTGGATTGCTGTAGGAAAGTCCTGGATTCTTTCTTGGATACACAGAATATAACTGGATATAACATATATAGGGAAAGTGGATCCAGGGAATATCTGATTGCCTCTCGGGGGATCAGGAAGGAATTTTTCCCCTGCAGGAGCACTTTGGATCGTGCTTTGCTGGGTTATTTGCCTTCCTCTGGATCAACTGTGGGTGTAGGATTATAACTTTTTATTTTTTGTATGGTTGAACTGGATAGACTTTTGTCTTTTTTCAGCCAGACTTAGGGATGTATTTTCACCACAAGGCAAACAAGGCTTTTGCCTAGGGCAGCATTTTTCAGGGGGCAGCAGATAAAGGGACATAAGAAAAGACACACGCACCATGGGGACAAGGTGGGATCCGAGAGAGGCTGCTTGACTGTGTATGCAAACTCTGACTCTCTTTCCCGGGGATGTGAGGAGCTGTGAAGGTGAGTGTCTCTCTCTCTTTTGCTGGGTGGGGGGGTAGTGTGCTGACAGGTGCATGGGGGGGGGTGGTGGAAGGTTCTCTTTGCCGGAGCGGGTGTGTGATGTGGTATTGGTCGGTGTCAGGCTCTCTCCACAGGGAAGGGGGATGTGTGATGTGGTGCTGGTCGGTTTCAGGCTCTCTGCACAGGGAAGGGGGATGTGTGATGTGGTGTTGGTCGGTGTCAGGCTCTCTCCACAGAGAAGGGGGGTGTGTGATGTGGTGCTGGTCGGTGTCAGGCTCTCTCCATAGGGAAGGGGGGTGTGTGTTGTGTTGGTTGGTGTCAGGCTCTCTCCACAGGGAAGAGGGAGGTGTGATATGGTGTTGGTCGGTGTCAGGCTCTCTCCACAGGGAAGGGGGATGCGTGATGTGGTGTTGGTCGGTGTCAGGCTCTCTTCACAGGGAAGGGGGGGTGTGTGATGTGGTGTTGGTCGGTGTCAGGCTCTCTTCACAGGGAAGTGGGGTGTGTGTGATGTGGTGTTGGTCGGTGTCAGGCTCTCTTCACAGGGAAGGGGTGTGTGATGTGGTGCTGATCGGTGTCAGGCTCTCTTCACAGGGAAGTGGGGTGTGTGATGTGGTGTTGGTCGGTGTCAGGCTCTCTCCACAGGGAAGGGGGGGGGGGGTGTGATGTGGTGTCGGTCTGTGTCAGGCTCTCTCCACAGGGAAGGGGTGTGCGATGTGGTGTTGGTCGGTGTCAGGCTCATTCCACAGGGAAGGGGTGTGTGATGTGGTGCAGGTCGGTGTCAGGCTCTCTCCACAGGGAAGGGGTGTGTGTGACGTGGTGCTGGTTGGTGTCAGGCTCTCTCTACAGGGAAGAGGGGGGTGTGATGTGGTGTTGGTCAGCGTCAGGCTTTCTCCACAGGGAAGGGGGATGTGTGATGTGGTGTTGGTCGGTGTCAGGCTCTCTCCACAGGGAAGGGGGGGGGTGTGATGTGGTGTTGGTCGGTGTCAGGCTCTCTCCACAGGGAAGGGGGGGTGTGATGTGGTGTTGGTCGGTGTCAGGCTCTCTCCACAGGGAAGGGGGATGTGTGATGTGGTGTTGGTCGGTGTCAGGCTCTCTCTACAGGGAAGAGGGGGGTGTGATGTGGTGCTGGTCGGTGTCAGGCTCTCTCCACAGGGAAGGGGGGGGGTGTGATGTGGTGTTGGTCGGTGTCAGGCTCTCTCCACAGGGAAGGGGGGGTGTGATGTGGTGTTGGTCGGTGTCAGGCTCTCTCCACAGGGAAGGGGGATGTGTGATGTGGTGTTGGTCGGTGTCAGGCTCTCTCCACAGGGAAGGGGGATGTGTGATGTGGTGTTGGTCGGTGTCAGGCTCTCTCCACAGGGAAGGGGGATGTGTGATGTGGTGTTGGTCGGTGTCAGGCTCTCTCCACAGGGAAGGGGGGTGTGTGTGATGTGGTGCTGGTCGGTGTCAGGCTCTCTGCACAGGGAAGGGGGATGTGTGATGTGGTGTTGGTCGGTGTCAGGCTCTCTGCACAGGGAAGGGGGATGTGTGATGTGGTGTTGGTCGGTGTCAGGCTCTCTCTACAGGGAAGGGGGGTGTGTGATGTGGTGTTGGTCGGTGTCAGGCTCATTCCACAGGGAAGGGGGGGTGTGTGACGAGGTGCTGGTCGGTGTCAGGCTCTCTCCACAGGCAAGGGGGATGTGTGATGTGGTGTTGGTCGGTGTCAGGCTCTCTGCACAGGGAAGGGGGATGTGTGATGTGGTGTTGGTCGGTGTCAGGCTCTCTCCACAGGGAAGGGGGATGTGTGATGTGGTGTTGGTCGGTGTCAGGCTCTCTCCACAGGGAAGGGGGGGGGGTGTGATGTGGTGTTGGTCGGTGTCAGGCTCTCTCCACAGGGAAGGGGGATGTGTGATGTGGTGTTGGTCGGTGTCAGGCTCTCTCTACAGGGAAGAGGGGGGTGTGATGTGGTGTTGGTCAGTGTCAGGCTCTCTTCACAGGGAAGGGGAGGGGGGGGTGGTGTTGGACGGTGTCAGGCTCTCTCCACAGGGAAGGGGTGTGTGATGTGGTGTTGGTCGGTGTCAGGCTCTCTGCACAGGGAAGGGGGGGGGGTGTGATGTGGTGTTGGTCGGTGTCAGGCTCATTCCACAGGGAAGGGGTGTGTGATGTGGTGCAGGTCGGTGTCAGGCTCTCTCCACAGGGAAGGGGGGTGTGTGACGTGGTGCTGGTTGGTGTCAGGCTCTCTCTACAGGGAAGAGGGGGGTGTGATGTGGTGTTGGTCGGTGTCAGGCTCTCTCCACAGGGAAGGGGGATGTGTGATGTGGTGTTGGTCGGTGTCAGGCTCTCTCCACAGGGAAGGGGGGGGGGTGTGATGTGGTGTTGGTCGGTGTCAGGCTCTCTCCACAGGGAAGGGGGATGTGTGATGTGGTGTTGGTCGGTGTCAGGCTCTCTCCACAGGGAAGGGGGATGTGTGATGTGGTGTTGGTCGGTGTCAGGCTCTCTCTACAGGGAAGAGGGGGGTGTGATGTGGTGTTGGTCGGTGTCAGGCTCTCTCCACAGGGAAGGGGAGGGGGGTGTGGTGTTGGTCGGTGTCAGGCTCTCTGCACAGGGAAGGGGGATGCGTGATGTGATGTTGGTCGGTGTCAGGCTCTCTCCCTGAGGGGGGGGGAGAGGTGGCCAATTTTTGTGTTGCCTAGGGTGGCAAAAAACCTAAATACACCACTGGCCAGACTAACTATGTAACTACGTCAGATAGACATTGCTGCCTACATTGTGAAGGGTCAGGTGTCCATGATCGGCCCATTAGATTTGTTCTGAGATATGTTGTCTTCTCCTTGTTATTGTTACTAGTTCTCAAAACTGCAATAAAAATGTATTGAAACAGAAAATGATGTCATCCTATCTAAGGCAAAGTCAACCTATAGATGGTGGATATGGAAGCAATGCCCGGATGAAAAGACTTTTGCTGAAACTCGAACAGAAGTTTCGTTTCTGAGACCTGAGTTGCTATGTAAAGGGATTCCTCCCCGTCTGACAAAGCGGCTCCCTTTCATGGTTCGGGTTGGATCTTAACCGCTTGCCGCCCTGCCACTGTATATATACGTTTGCAGGGCGGCAGTGGAGCGCAAAAGCACGTTTTAAAACGACACATTCTCGGCTAGGGGGCGCGCGCTCCCGCCGACCCGCGGGTGACACGATTCGATCCAGGAGGGATCGATCATTAGATTTCAGCCAGCGATTTCTGGCTGAAATCACATGATCGGTCCCTGTCCTAGCCTGTCCTGTGTTGACATTTACACAGGACAGGATATGATGTCATTCTTCTCTGCCTGGACACATTCCGTTCCAGAGAAGAAGACATCCAAACAGTGAGTAAAACAGCACACTGACAGTTAGAACACACCTAGGACACATTTAACCCCCTGATCGCCCCCCCCCCAGTTAACCCCTTCACTGCCCTGTCACCAGTGTCACTGATCAGTGAAGCGATTTTTACTGATCAGTGTCGCTGGCGACTTCCGATAGAGTTAGCGCCCCTCCCAGATAGCGCCAGTTTGCCCGCTAATACACCAGTAATCCCGTCTAACCCCTTGATCGCCCCCCCCCCCCAGTTAACCCCTTCACTGCCCTGTCACCAGTGTCACTGATCAGTGAACCAATTTTTACTTATCACTGTATTAGTGTCGCTGGCGACTTCCGATAGAGTTAGCGCCCCTCCCAGATAGCGCCAGTTTGCCCGCCAGTACACCAGTAATCCCATTTAACCCCTTGATCGCCCCCCTCCCCCCAGTTAACCCCTTCACTGCCCTGTCACCAGTGTCATTGATTACAGTGAACAGATTTTTACTGATCACTGTATTAGTGTCGCTGGCGACTTCCGATAGTGTTAGCGCCCCTCCCAGATAGCGCCAGTTTGCCCGCCAGTACACCAGTAATCCCATTTAACCCCTTGATCGCCCCCCTCCCCCCCCCCCAGTTAACCCCTTCACTGCCCTGTCACCAGTGTCATTGATCAGTGAACAGATTTTTACTGATCACTGTATCAGTGTCGCTGGCGACTTCCGATAGTGTTAGCGCCCCTCCCAGATAGCGCCAGTTTGCCCGCCAGTACACCAGTAATCCCATTTAACCCCTTGATCGCCCCCCCCCCAGTTAACCCCTTCACTGCCCTGTCACCAGTGTCATTGATCAGTGAACAGATTTTTACTGATCACTGTATCAGTGTCGCTGGCGACTTCCGATAGTGTTAGCGCCCCTCCTAGATAGCGCCAGTTTGCCCGCTAATGCACGGGATTTTTTTTTACCAAAAACATGGAGCAGAATACATTTTGGCTTAAATTTATGACTAACTTTGAGTTTACGATATATTTTTTTATAGCTGCAAGTAGAAAATATTGTTTTTTTTCAAAATTTTTGTGTTTTTTTTTGTTTATAGCGCAAAAAATAAAAAGCGCACAGGTGATCAAATACCACCGAAAGAAAGCTCTATTTGTGTGAAAAAAGGACGTAAATTTCGTTTGGGTGCAGCGTTGCATGACCGCGCAATTATCATTTGAATTAGTGCAGCGCCAAACTGCAAAAAAAGGCGTGGTCATTAAGGGGGCGTGGTCATTAAGGGGGGTAAATCCTCAGGAGCTCAAGTGGTTAAGCTCCTGACAGCTGTTTATCGGCCCGATTGTCTGGTGTCAGGCGATGACGGCTTGTGAAGCTTCTGAGGTCAATTTTCATCAGTCCGGGTTCCCCCCCAGGGGGTCTGCTTCTCTCTGCGCCTTCAGTCCGACCAGCCTTTATGTTCTCCACTTGAAAACGAACTATTCTAGGCTACAATGCGTCTCGACATCACCAGACACAATCGTTCTAAATTCTGTCTTTGTATCCTGAGTAATGCACTTGTCCCCGGACTCCGGATGGTTCCAGTTTGTTCACAGTTATCTATGAAATTCAGGCACATTAAATATATTAGCTCCATTACTTCACCAGAAGAAAAAGCAAAAAAAAAAAAAAATGCCGTCCTTGTCATTCTTTTCGAATATAATTGCCATTGTCGGTGGAAGATGGATTGGGCCGTCCTCGGTTTGGCTGAAGGAAACCATTATGGATCATATGAGAGACAGTTCTGTTGCTTTTTATAAAGCTGTCCTGTCATCATTATTTGTTACTGAAACTTTTCACGGTGTAATAACCCAACTGTCAGGAATGGACTTGCCAATAATGGTGGGACTCACCTGCCTTGTGGGCTGCAGTACCAGGGCTGGCCAGCGGCTGCTCTCAGCAATCAGACTCAACCCTGCAGTCAGCCAAACACCTGAAGCTGATTACGGGGGTTTGTTTTTAAGGAATGGCCAGACTCACAGTCAGGGCCTTGGTGTGTGTTTTTCCATGGGCCCCTGTATCTTGTATCCTGTGTTCCTGTTCTGTCTGACTTGTTGCCGACCCTGCCTGATCCTGACATCTGCTGACTTCTCCTGCTTGATCCCTGGCTTGTGACCCTGACCATTCTCTGCCTGACCCTCTGCACCGCGCTGCCCGTGAGTTACTGTACCCAGCTTGTGACCCCGACCACTCTCCTGCTTGTTCCTGGTACTCCGTTTGCCCGTTTGCTACTGACCCGGCCTGCCTGACTACGCTTGCATTGTATGTACTGTTATCTGTGGGTGGTTTGGTTTGTTTGCACTGTGTTTATGTTTAGTATTGCACTGCGTTTTGTATTGTTAGTCTTAATAAATTATATTGTTTATACCATATCTGAAGCCTGCGTTTCCCTGCGTCAGTCCACACACCTCTGGTCATACCGGGAGCCCTGACACCAACAATTAGAGCCCATTCGCCGCACCATCTTGGTCCAAACAAACCAAGCTTCTTGAAAAGCAGGAGGTCAGCTTTAGTGATTGGGTTTACTTAAACTTTATTTTGCCTTCCTCCATTGTCTCCAATGCAGTTTCTCCAAAATGGAGGGACATCGCCGAAGACTCCCGATTTTTGCTGAAATTTCAGGGAAATAAAAAAAAATTCTCAAGTTTTTATCACCGTTAATTCTGGTTCTATGTCACCTCAAGGCTCCTAGACAGACCCGGTGAAATTATATACTTTCTGCAACGTCCAGTTATTATTATTATTATACAGTATTTATATAGCACCAAAGGGTTTGCTCAGCGCTGTACAGTAGCAAGGGGGACAGAACATGAGACAAGACAGTAACAATACGATACACGAGGGGTTCGAGGGCCCTGCTCTTTCGAGCTTACAATCTAGGAGGGAGGGGAAGGTGGTACAGGAGGAAATGGCTGTGGGGGATGGAGTGGTGGGAGGAGTGGAGGAGGTTAGTTGTTAGGTGAGGTCAGGTGTTAGGGAAGGTTGGGGTAGGCTTTCCAGGTGAGGAGGGTAGGTGACAGTCTGATGGATTGGGGTAGGGGGTTCCAGAGGATGGGGGAAGTCCTGGAGAAGTCCTGTAATCGGGCATGGGAGGAGTAGACCAGGGAGCTAGAGAGTAGGAGGTCCTGTGAGGAGCGGAGGGCACGGGTAGGGTAGTATTTGGGTATCAGGTCAGTTATGTAGTTCGGGGCGGCATTGTGAATGGCTTTGTAGGTCAGGGTTAGCAGTTTGAATTTGATGCGTTGGGCAATCGGGAGCCAATGAAGGGATTGGCAGAGGGGGGTGGCAGATGTGGAGCGGTTGGTGAGGTGGATGAGTCTTGCCGCTGTGTTTAGGATCGACTGGAGTGGGGATGGCATTAGTTTGGGTAGGCCGGTGAGAAGGGAATTGCAATAGTCCAGGCGTGAGATGATGAGGGAGTGTACGAGTTGTTTGGTGGTGTTTGGGGTGAGGAATGTGCATATCTTGGAGATGTTGCGGAGGTGGAGCCTGCAAGATCTAGATAGAAGTTGGATGTAGGATAGGAGAGGTCACAAAGTTATGTTAAGCATGCACAAAGATCTTGGCAAGGTGAGTGATCATGTGATCGAGGGTGCTTTCTAGGTAGACCATCATGGGTACCCTAGGTTTTCAAGGTACTGTAAGTAAACATAATGTCATCAAGGATGCCTAGGCTTTCAAGGTAAATGACCATGTGGCTATCCAGAGGGCCTAGTATTTCAAGGTAAATGACCATGCGACCATTGAGGGTTCCTAAGCTGTCAAGGTAAGTGACCATGATACCATCAAGGCTTTCAAGGTAAGCAAGCATGTGACCGTCAAGGGTGCCTAGGCTTTCAACGTAAATGACCATGTGACCATTGAGGGTACCTAGGCTTTCAAAATAAGTGATCATACGTCTGTTGAAGGTGCCTAGGCTTTCAAGGTAAATGACCTTATGACCATCAAGGGCAAGTAGGCTTCCAAGGTAAATGACCATGTGACCATTAAGGGTGCCTAGACTTCTAAGGTAAAAAAAAACATGTGGCCATCAAGGGTTCCTAACCTGTCAAGGTAAGTGACCTTGTGACCATCAAGGGTGCCTAAACTATCAAGGTAAATGACCATGTGACCATTGAGGATGCCTAGGTTTTCAAGGTAAATGACCATGTGACCATCAAGGGTGCCTAGGATTTCAAAAAATGTGACCATGTGGCCATCAAGGGTGCCTAGGCCTTCAAAGTAAGTGACCATATGACCATCGAAGGTGCCTAGGCTTTCAAGGTAAGTGACCTTGTAACCATTAAGGGTGCTTAGGCTTTCAAGGTAAATGACCATGTGACCATCAAGGGTGCCTAGGCTTTCAAGGTAAATGACCATGTGACCATCAAGCGTGGCTAGGTTTTCAAGGTAAATAACCATGTGACCATTAAGAGTGCCTAGACTTTCAGGGTAAAAGGCCATGTGGCTATCAAGGATCCCTAAGCTGTCATGGTAAGTGACCTTGTGACCATTAAGAGTGCTTAGGCTTCCAAGGTAAATGACCATGTGACCATCAATTGTGCCTTGGATTTCAACGTAAATGACCATGAGACCAGCAAGAGTACCTAGATATTTAAGGTAAGGACCACATGACCATCGAGAGGTCCCTAAGCTGTGAAGGCAAGCAAATTTCTGACAACAGAAGGTTCCTAAGCTTTCTAGGTAAGTGAGCGTTTGATCATCGAGGGTGCCTAGGCTTTCAAGGTAAATGACCATGTGACCATCAAGGGTGGCTAGGTTTTCAAGGTAAATAACCATGTGACCATTAAGAGCGCCTAGACTTTCAGGGTAAAAGGCCATGTGGCTATCAAGGATCCCTAACCTGTCAAGGTAAGTGACCTTGTGACCATTAAGGGTGCTTAGGCTTCCAAGGTAAGTGACCATCAATTGTGCCTTGGATTTCAACGTAAATGACCATGTGACCAGCAAGAGTACCTAGATATTTAAGGTAAGGACCACATTACCATCAAGAGGTCCCTAAGCTGTGAAGGCAAGCAACTTTCTGACCACAGAAGGTTCCTAAGCTTTCTAGGTAAGTGAGCATTTGATCACCGAGGGTGCCTAGGCTTTCAAGGTAAATAACCATGTGACCATTGAGGGTGCTTAGGGTTTCAAGGTAAAAGGCCATGTGGCTATCAAGGGTCCCTAAGCTGTCAAGGTAAATGACCGTGTGACCATCCAGAGTGCCTAGGTTTTCAAGGTAAATGACCATATGACCATCAAGGGTGCTTAGGGTTTCAAGGTAAGTGAGCATTTGACCATTGAGGGTGCCTAGGCTTTCCAGGTAAGTGACCATCAAGGGTGCTTAGGTTTTCAAGGTAAGTGAGCATTTGACCATTGAGGGTCCTTAGGCTTTCAAGGTAATTGACCTTGTTACCATCCAGGGTGCCTAGGTTTTCAAGGTAAATGACCATGTGACCATCGAGGGTGCTTAGGGTTTCAAGGTAAGTGAGCATTTGACCATCAAGGGTGCCTAGGCTTTCCAGGTAAGTGACCATCAAGGGTGCTTAGGTTTTCAAGGTAAGTGAGCATTTGACCATTGAGGGTCCTTAGGCTTTCAAGGTAAGTGACCGTATGACCATCGAGGGCGCCTAAGCGTTCTAAGAGTTGCAGTTTTTGTGTTTCCTGATAAGAAATAGGTATTTTTTGTATATATACTGAAAACAGAAATGTGATCTGTTCCCCCTTTTAATCGATGTGACGTGTGAATTTTAAAGAAAGGTCCACCAGCTAAGCTCAAAATTGATTTTTTTATTTTTTTATTTTATTTTTTTTATGCATGTCATGTCTTTCTCAGAGAAATGTAATCCCTAAATTGCAATGTAGCCATGGCAGGGATACAAAGGAAAAAACGGGAATTAAAGAGTAGACGTGAAACGTCAGCTTCCCAGCCTGTTATTCTCCTTCCCTTCTGTTTAATCTGGAAGTCCTGTTTGGTGGACAGATGTGTCCAGAGTCCAGCCACAGAAACCACAAACACGGCTGCTGCATGTAGAGCGCGGAGCGGTGTGTGGCCACATGAAGTCATGTACCGCCTGTAAAATATACGACTAGCGCGCGGCGGGCTTCGGGAAGACCATGAAAGAGAAATTCGAGGGGAGAAAAAAAAAAATCCAACGTGTTGAAACAATTCATAAATACGATTTATGGGGATTTGTAAGGTGCCAAAAAGCTCATCGCTTGTCTACAAAGTGTTCATATTGATTCATGAAAATATTAAAATGAATAAGAACAATAAAACTGTTCGTATGACACATATGCATCAGAGACTATAAAATGTATCTATATTCGGGTGCAGGGGCGGACTGACAACTCATGGGGCCCCCGGGCAATAGGGGATCATGGGGCCCCTGTGTCCTTGCCCAAACTCAAAAAAGCCTATGAAAAATGTACCAGGGGCATCCCATGGGGCCCCCTACTGACCCTGGGCCCTCAAATGGTCAGCCCGCCCCTGTTCAGGTGTGATATGAAGGTATTAAATCGTCTTTTCTTTTATTAGAGATTTTATTTTTTTCTAATATTTCCATAAATAATCATTTCTACTCCTTTATACTCTCTTTATTCTTTTTTTTTTTTAGAAAAACAATATGGCGGAGACCAGTGATAAATTCCAACAGGAATTTTTGCTTTAAATGAACGCATGTAGTGTTTATGTCAGGAGTAGTGATGGCCGAACGCCCCCCCCCCCCAGGTTCCATTTGCGGTAGAACATTCGAACGGACCAAAAGTTCCTTGTGAACATCGAACCTAATGCAAGTCTATGGGACTTGAACTTGCAAATTCAAAAGTGCCCATTTTGAAGGCTTCTATCAGTGGTCTCCAAACTGTGGCCCGGGGGCCAGATGCGGCCCTTTGCTTACCTCTACCTGGCCCAACTGACATCAATGATGAGGCACTATTCCTCCCACTGACACCATTAATGGGACACTCTTCTTCCCATCAACCGATTGGGCACTATTCTTCTTGCTAAGACCAATGATGGGCAATTTTCTTCCTGCTAAGACAATGATGGGGCACTATTCTTCCTTCTAAGACCAATGATGGGGCAATTTTCTTCCTTCTAAGACCAATTATGGGGCAATTTTCTTCCTTCTAAGACCAATGATGGGGCAATTTTCTTCCTTCTAAGACCAATGATGGGGCACTATTCTTCCTGCTAAGACCAATGATGAGCACTATTCTTCCTGGTAAGACCAATGATGGGACACTATTCTTCCTTCTAAGACCAATGATGGAGCACTATTCTTCCTTCTAAGACCAATGATGGGCACTATTCCTCCTTCTAAGACCAATGATGGGGCACTATTCCTCCTGCTAAGACCAATGATGGGGCACTATTCTTCCTGGTAAGACCAATGATGGGCACTATTCTTCCTTCTAAGACCAATGATGGGCACTATTCTTCCTTCTAAGACCAATGATGGGGCACTATTCTTCCTTCTAAGACCAATGATGGGGCCCTATTCCTCCTTCTAAGACCAATGATGGGACACTATTCCTCCTGCTAAGACCAATGATGGGGCACTATTCTTCCTGGTAAGACCAATGATGGGGCACTATTCCTCCTTCTAAGACCAATGATGGGGCACTATTCTTCTTTCTAAGACCAATGATGGGGCACTATTCCTCCTTCTAAGACCAATGATGGGGCACTATTCCTCCTGCTAAGACCAATGATGGGGCACTATTCCTCCTTCTAAGACCAATGATGGGGCACTATTCTTCCTGCTAAGACCAATGATGAGCACTATTCTTCCTGGTAAGACCAATGATGGGACACTATTCCTCCTGCTAAGACCAATGATGAGCACTATTCCTCCTTTTAAGACCAATGATGGGGCACTATTCCTCCTTCTAAGACCAATGATGGGGCACTATTCCTCCTGCTAAGACCAATGATGGGGCACTATTCTTCCTTCTAAGACCAATGATGGGACACTATTCTTCCTTCTAAGACCAATGATGGGACACTATTCTTCCTTCTAAGACCAATGATGGGCACTATTCCTCCTGCTAAGACCAATGATGGGGCCCTATTCCTCCTTCTAAGACCAATGATGGGGCACTATTCCTCCTGCTAAGACCAATGATGGGGCACTATTCTTCCTTCTAAGACCAATGATGGGACACTATTCTTCCTTCTAAGACCAATGATGGGACACTATTCTTCCTTCTAAGACCAATGATGGGACACTATTCTTCCTGGTAAGACCAATGATGGGGCACTATTCTTCCTTCTAAGACCAATGATGAGCACTATTCCTCCTGCTAAGACCAATGATGGGGCCCTATTCCTCCTTCTAAGACCAATGATGGGACACTATTCCTCCTGCTAAGACCAATGATGGGGCACTATTCCTCCCACTGACACCAATGATGGGACACTATTCCTCCTTCTAAGACCAATGATGGAGCACTATTCTTCCTTCTAAGACCAATGATGGGGCACTATTCTTCCTTCTAAGACCAATGATGGGACACTATTCCTCCTTCTAAGACCAATGATGGGGCACTATTCCTCCTGCTAAGACCAATGATGGGGCACTATTCCTCCCACTGACACCAATGATGGGACACTATTCCTCCTTCTAAGACCAATGATGGGCACTATTCTTCCTGCTAAGACCAATGATGGGACACTATTCTTCCTGGTAAGACCAATGATGGGGCACTATTCCTCCTGCTAAGACCAATGATGGGACACTATTCCTCCTGCTAAGACCAATGATGGGGCACTTTTCTTCCTTCTAAGACCAATGATGGGGCACTATTCTTCCTTCTAAGACCAATGATGGGGCACTATTCCTCCTGCTAAGACCAATGATGGGGCACTATTCTTCCTGCTAAGACCAATGATGGGGCACTATTCTTCCTTCTAAGACCAATGATGGGGCACTATTCCTCCTGCTAAGACCAATGATGGGGCACTATTCTTCCTGGTAAGACCAATGATGGGGCACTATTCCTTCTGCTAAGACCAATGATGGGACACTATTCCTCCTGCTAAGACCAATGATGGGGCACTATTCCTCCCACTGACACCAATGATGGGACACTATTCCTCCTTCTACGTCCAATGATGGGGCACTATTCCTCCTTCTACGTCCAATGATGAGCACTATTCTTCCTGGTAAGACCAATGAAGGGACACTATTCTTCCTTCTAAGACCAATGTTGGGGCACTATTCCTCCTGCTAAGACCAATGATGGGGCAATTTTCTTCCTGCTAAGACCAATGATGGTGCAATTTTCTTCCTGCTAAGACCAGTGATGGGGCACTATTCCTCCTGCTAAGACCAATGATGGTGCAATTTTCTTCCTTCTAAGACCAATGATGGGGCACTATTCTTCCTGCTAAGACCAATGAAGGGGCACTATTCCTCCTGCTAAGACCAATGATGGGACACTATTCCTCCTGCTAAGACCAATGATGGGGCACTATTCCTCCCACTGACACCAATGATGGGACACTATTCCTCCTTCTACGTCCAATGATGGGGCACTATTCCTCCTTCTACGTCCAATGATGAGCACTATTCTTCCTGGTAAGACCAATGAAGGGACACTATTCTTCCTTCTAAGACCAATGTTGGGGCACTATTCCTCCTGCTAAGACCAATGATGGTGCAATTTTCTTCCTTCTAAGACCAATGATGAGCACTATTCTTCCTGGTAAGACCAATAATGGGGCACTATTCTTCCTGCTAAGACCAATGAAGGGGCACTATTCCTCCTGCTAAGACCAATGAAGGGGCACTATTCCTCCTGCTAAGACCAATGATGGGGCATTATTTCTCCCACTGACACCATTGATAGGGCACTATATTTGCGATTGATACCAACCATGGTTCACTGTTCCTCCTGCTAAAGCCAACACCGGGACACTATTCCTCCTGTTGAAACCAACGATGGAGTATTCTCCCCTCTGTCTTATATAGTGTGGGGTGGATGATGTGCACTGTGAGAGCGCAGAGCATTGTGGGGTGTTTGGTGGACGACCAGTTGGTGGTGCCTTCACACCTTAACCCTTCACAGTTATTATTGCCGAGTGCAGAATTGGACCCTGCTCTAAAAATTCTAATTATATGAACCTGCCATACAAAGTCACCAAGACTTTGGTCAATCATGGCTCTTCCTGAGAACTCAGCTGTGATTGGCCAAAGCATTGCACCTGACCAGTGGTCAGGTGCTATGCTTTCGCCAATCACAAACGGTGTTTTACATTGTTTGGTTGCGTGGATGAACTTCCTGCGGAACGCCCTTACCGCTCGAGTGTCCATCAAACACACGAACGGCCAATGTTAGAGTCGAACTTATGCCCATCCCTAGTCAGGATCAGGCAATTCACAAAAAAGCCAGTTAAAGACCGCATGCAATCATTTTTTTTTCAATTTTGCGGTATTTAATGCATTTTTTTACATCGTATTTTACTGCAAACTGGACATCTGCTGCAGGAAGTGACATTTCCATACATAGTTACATAGGTAAATAGTTTGTCTGGCTGAAAATAGACAAAATCCTTCCAGTTCAACCATTGAAAATAAAAAAAAAAAAGTTATAATCCTACACCCACAGTTGATCCAGAGGAAGGCAAAAAAACCACCCCCAGCAAAGCACGATCCAATTTGCACCTGCTGGGAAAAAATTCCTTCCTGATCCCCTGAGAGGCAATCGGATATTCCTGGATCCACTTTCCCTATAAATGTTCTATCCAGTTATATTCTGTGTATCCAAGAAAGAATCCAGGACTTTCCTACAGCAATCCACTGAGCTGGCCACAACCAACTCTGGAGGGAGTCTATTCCACATTCTCACAGCTCTCACTGTGAAGAAGCCTTTCCGTGTTTGGAGATGGCATTCCTACCACTGTGAAATGTAACAGTTTCAGCTCAGGGATGCTGGTTGTTAAGGAACCGGCACCTGCCAGCATCCTAGCAACCAGTGACTCATCCCTGCCCTGCTTATTAAGCTGTCAGCTGGGGTGTCAAGACCTGGATTGCCTACTGGTGGCACTGTGGTTCCCTGAGTGGTGGGTTGTAATTCCGTGTCCACCAGTGGGTGTCTCCCAGCTGGGGAGGATATTTAGGTCCTCTCCTTTTAGTGCCTTTGGCTCCAGTGTTGCTGCCAGACTCTTTTACCATAGATCTGACGGTTTCTGTGGGGGTCTTCAGGCGGGAGCTTATCAGAATCTGGAAGCTCCCTTTAACTCCCCTTTAACAATAAGGGGCCCCCCAGACTGAGTAAGAGTAGTACCCTTACTCATTAAAAAAAATGTACCCTAGGAATAAAACCCAAACGTTTGACAAGTTCAGTATTCAAAAAAATATATAAAAAATGTTGAACAATGTACATCCTTCGTCAATCACATCCTCCAACTATGCAGGTCCACATTAATCATGGTGAACGATGGCCGTCAACCCGCCCGGAAGAAAAAACACGCCACTGCCGGAGACACATCCATCCATATATGATCAGTGATGGAAGAAGTGTTTATGGGCTCTAAATTATACAGTCACATGACTTCAAAATCACTATAAAATAACTCCACCCAAGCCACTTACCTACTTTTATCATAGGCATATTTAAATATAGATATAGACACAAATTCCCCAAAATTCCAATTAACTTCCACCAGAAAAAAATTCTGAGTGATCTCCTTAAAACCAATATTTTTGACCACTGTCTAAATATGTCCTAGTGACCTGTCCAGATATCTCCTGGTGACGACTGTCCAGATATTTCCCGGTGTCCACTGTCCAGATATGTCCTGGTGATCTGTTCAGATATATCCTGGTGACCATTGTCCAGGTATTGTATATCCTGTTGACCTGTGCAGATATATCCTGGTCACCTGTCCAGATATTTCCCGGTGTCCACTGTCCAGATATGTCCTGGTGACCATTGTCCAGATATATCCTGGTGACCATTGTCCAGATATATCCTGTTGACCTGTGCAGATATATCCTGGTCACCTGTCCAGATATATTCTGATGACCACTGTTCAGATATATCCTGGCGACAATTGTCCAGATATATCCTGGTGACCATTGTCCAGATATATCCTGTTGACCTGTCCAGATATATCCATGTCACCTGTCCAGATATATTCTGGTGACCACTGTTCAGATATATCCTGTGACCCTTGTCCAGATATTTCCTTGTGACCACTGCCCAGATATGTCCTGGTGATCTGTCCAAATATATCCTGGTGACCACTGTCCAGATACTGTATATCTTGTTGACCTGTCCAGATATATTCTGGTGACCACTGTTCAGATATATCCTGGCGACAATTGTCCAGATATATCCTGGTGACCAGTGTCCAGATATATCCTGTTGACCTGTCCAGATATATCCATATCACCTGTCCAGATATATTCTGGTGACCACTGTTCAGATATATCCTGTGACCCTTGTCCAGATATTTCCTCGTGACCACTGTCCAGAAATGTCCTGGTGATCTGTCCAGATATATCCTGGTGACCATTGTCCAGATACTGTATATCTTGTTGACCTGTGCAGATATATCCTTGTCACCTGTCCAGATATATTCTGGTGACAACTGTCCAGGTATATCCTGTTGACTATTGTCCAGATATTTCCTGGTGACCATTGTCCAGATATATTCTGTTGACCTGTCCAGATATATCCTTGTCACTGTCCAGATATATTTTGGTGACCACTGTCCAGGTATATCCTGTTGACTATTGTCCAGATATTTCCTGGTGACCTGTCCAGATATAGCCTATTGACCTGTGCAGATATATCCTTGTCACCTGTCCAGATATATTCTGGTGACAACTGTCCAGATATATACTGGTGACAATTGTCCAGATATATCCTGGTGATCACTGTTCAGATTTATCCATTGTTCAGATATTTTCTGGTGACTATTGTCCAGATATATCCTGGTGACAACTGTCCAGATATATCCTGGCGACCATTGTCCAGATATTTCCTGGTGACCATTGTCCAGATATTTCCTGGTGACTATTGTCCAGATATATCCTGGTGACAACTGTCCAGATATATCCTGGCGACCATTGTCCAGATATTTCCTGGTGACCATTGTCCAGATATTTCCTGGTGGCTATTGTACAGATATATCCTGGTGACCATTGTCCAGATATATCCTGGTGACCATTGTCCAGATATATCCTGGTGACCATTGTCCAGATATATCCTGGCGACCATTGTCCAGATATTTTCTGGTGACCATTGTCCAGATATTTCCTGGTGACTATTGTCCAGATATATCCTGGTGACAACTGTCCAGATATATACTGGTGACAATTGTCCAGATATATCCTGGTGATCACTGTTCAGATATATCCATTGTCCAGATATTTCCTGGTGACCATTGTCCAGATATATCCTGGTGACCATTGTCCAGATATATCCTGGTGATCATTGTCCAGATATATCCTGGTGACCATTGTCCAGATATTTCCTGGCGACCATTGTCCAGAAATATCCTGGTGACCATTGTTACTGGGACAAAAAGTGATGGACTTTCAAACTTTTGCAGTTGTCACCAGAATGAGGGAAACTCCTTCTTTGATATCCTCTTCTGTCAGTGAAAATCCTGTTCAACATGTAAGCATAATAGATGGCTTGTGGCCAATGTGAATATCCCCAAAACTTCAAATTATCCAGGTTTCAGTTCTCTAAACACATCACATGCCAGATACACTTTATTGCCAAAAGTATTGCCCCCTCCCAATCATGTGATTCAGGTGTTCCAATCCCCTCCATGGACACAGGTGTATACAATCAAGCCCCTAGGCATGCAGACGGCTTCTACAAACATTGGTGAAAGAATGGGTCGCTCTCAGGAGCTCAGTGACTCCAAGCGTGGTCCCGTGATAGGTGGTCACCTGGGCAATAAATCCATCCGTGACATTTCCTGGCTACTAAATATTCCACGCTCAACTGTTAGTGGGATTATAACAAAGTGGAAGCAACTGGGAACAGCAACTCAGCCACCAAGTGGTAGGCCACGTCACATGACAGGGCGGGGTCAGCGCATGCTGAAGCGCACAGTGCGCAGAAGTCACCAACTGTCTGCAGAGTCAATAGCTAAAGACCTCCAAACTTGGTGTGGCCTTCAGATGAGCCCAACAGAGAGAGAGCTTCATGGAATGGGTTTCCATGGCCGAGCAGCTGCATCCAAGCCTTCCATCACCAAGAACAATGCAAAGCGTTGGATGCCGTGGTGTAAAGCACGCCACCACTGGACTCTAGAGCAGAGGAGACGTGTTCTCAGGAGTGACCAATCACACTTCTCTGTCTGGCAATCTGATGGACGTGTCTGGGTTTGGCGGTGGCCAGGAGAACGGTACTTACTTTACTGCATTGTACCAAGTGTAAAGTTTGGTGGAGGGGGGATTATGGTGTGGGGTTGTTCTTCAGGGGTTACATAGTTCCATAGTTAGTCTGGCTGAAAAAAGACAAAAGTCCATCCAGTTCAACCACAGAAAAAAAAAAAGTTATAATCCTATACCCACAGTTGATCCAGAGGAAGGCAAAACCCCAGCAAAGCACGATCCAATTTGCTCCTGCAGGGGAAAAATTCCTTCCTGATCCCCCGAGAGGCAATCGGATATTCCCTGGATTGACTTTCCCTATAAATGTTATATCCAGTTATATTCTGTGTATCCAAGAAAGAATCCAGGACTTTCCTACAGCAATCCACTGAGCTGGCCACAACCAACTCTGAAGGGAGTCTATTCCACATTCCAACAGCTCTTACTGTGAAGAAACCTTTCCAGACTTAAAGAGCGCCCCCCTTGTCCTCTGTGATGAACCTCAGGGGGAATAACTCTACCCCGAGTTCACTATATGAACCACTGATGTATTTATACATGGAGATCATATCCCCCCTTATGTATTATACATGGAGATCATATCCCCCCCTTATGTATTTATACATGGAGATCATATCCCCCCTTATGTATTATACATGGAGATCATACCCCCCCTTATGTATTATACATGGAGATCATATCCCCCCTTATGTATTATACATGGAGATCATATCCCCCCCCTTATGTATTATACATGGAGATCAAACCCCCCCCTTATGTATTATACATGGAGATCATATCCCCCCCTTATGTATTATACATGGAGATCATATCCCCCCTTATGTATTATACATGGAGATCATATCCCCCCTTATGTATTATACATGGAGATCATATCCCCCCTTATGTATTATATATGGAGATCATATCCCCCTTATGTATTATACATGGAGATCATATCCCCCCCTTATGTATTATACATGGAGATCATATCCCCCCTTATGTATTATACATGGAGATCATATCCCCCCTTATGTATTATACATGGAGATCATATCCCCTTATGTATTATACATGGAGGTCATATCCCCCCTTATGTATTATACATGGAGATCATATCCCCCCCTTATGTATTATACATGGAGATCATAACCCCCTCCTTATGTATTATACATGGAGATCATATCCCCCCTTATGTATTATACATGGAGATCATATCCCCCCCCCTTATGTATTATACATGGAGATCATATCCCCCCCCTTATGTAATACACATGGAGATCATATCCCCCCCCTTATGTATTATACATGGAGATCATATCCCCCCCCTTATGT
The DNA here is from genome assembly GCF_062004578.1 of Staurois parvus. Lineage (NCBI taxonomy): Eukaryota > Metazoa > Chordata > Amphibia > Anura > Ranidae > Staurois > Staurois parvus. The sequence goes on from NW_028318969.1 coordinate 270,975, forward strand.
ATTATACATGGAGATCATATCCCTCCCCCCTTATGTATTATACATGAAGATCATATCCCCCTTATGTATTATACATGGAGATCATATCCCCCCTTATGTATTATACACGGAGATCATATCCCCCCCTTATGTATTATACATGGAGATCATATCCCCCCCTTATGTATTATACATGGAGATCATATCCCCCTTATGTATTATACATGGTGATCATATCCCCCCTTATGTATTATACATGGAGATCATATCCCCCCTTATGTATTATACATGCAGATCATATCCCCCCCTTATGTATTATACATGGAGATCATATCCCCCCCTTATGTATTATACATGGAGATCATATCCCCCCCTTATGTATTATACATCGAGATCATATCCCCCCTTATGTATTATACATGGTGATCATATCCCCCCTTATGTATTATACATGGAGATCATATCCCCCCCTTATGTATTATACATGGTGATCATATCTCCCCTTATGTATTATACATGGAGATCATATCCCCCCCTTATGTATTATACATGGTGATCATATCCCCCCTTATGTATTATACATGGAGATCATATCCCTCCTTATGTATTATACATGGAGATCATATCCCCCCCTTATGTATTATACATGGAGATCATATCCCCCCCTTATGTATTATACATGGTGATCATATCCCCCCTTATGTATTATACATGGAGATCATATCCCCCCTTATGTATTATACATGGAGATCATATCCCTCCCCCCTTATGTATTATACATGGAGATCATATCCCACCTTATGGATTATACATGGAGATCATATCCCCCCCTTATGTATTATACATGGAGATCATATCCCCCCCTTATGTATTATACATGGAGATCATATCCCCCCTTATGTATTATACATGGAGATCATATCCCCCCCTTATGTATTATACATGGAGATCATATCCCCCTTCATGTATTATACATGGAGATCATATCCCCCCCTTATGTATTATACATGGAGATCATATCCCCCCTTATGTATTATACATGGAGATCATATCCCCCCTTATGTATTATACATGGAGATCATATCCCCCTTATGTATTATACACAGAGATCATATCCCCCCTTATGTATTATACATGGAGATCATATCCCCCCTTATGTATTATACATGGAGATCATATCCCCCCCTTATGTATTATACATGGCGATCATATCCCCCCTTATGTATTATACATGGAGATCATATCCCCCCTTATGTATTAAACATGGAGATCATATCCTCCTTATGTATTATACATGGAGATCATATCCCCCCCTTATGTATTATACATGGAGATCATATCCCCCTTATGTATTATACATGGAGATCATATCCCCCCTTATGTATTATACATGGAGATCATGTCCCCCCCTTATGTATTATACATGGAGATCATATCCCCCACTTATGTATTATACATGGAGATCATATCCCCCCTTATGTATTATATATGGAGATCATATCCCCCCTTATGTATTATACATGGAGATCATATCCCCCCTTATGTATTATACATGGAGATCATATCCCCCACTTATGTATTATACATGGAGATCATATCCCCCCTTAGGTATTATGGAGATCATATCCCCCCTTATGTATATCCCCCCTTATGTATTATACATGGAGATCATGTCCCCCCCTTATGTATTATACATGGAGATCATATCCCCACTTATGTATTATACATGGAGATCATATCCCCCCCTTATGTATTATACATGGAGATCATATCCCCACTTATGTATTATACATGGAGATCATATCCCCCCTTATGTATTATACATGGAGATCATATCCCCCTTATGTATTATACATGGAGATCATATCCCCCTTATGTATTATACATGGAGATCATATCCCCCCCTTATGTATTATACATGGAGATCATATCCCCCCTTATGTATTATACATGGAGATCATATCCCCCTTATGTATTATACATGGAGATCATATCCCCCTTATGTATTATACATGGAGATCATATCCCCCCCTTATGTATTATACATGGAGATCATATCCCCCCTTATATATTATACATGGAGATCATATCCCCCTTATGTATTATACATGGAGATCATATCCCCCCTTATGTATTATACATGGAGATCATATCCCCCCTTATGTATTATACATGGAGATCATATCCCCCCTTATGTATTATACATGGAGATCATATCCCCCCTTATGTATTATACATGGTGATCATATCCCCCCTTATGTATTATACATGGTGATCATATCCCCCTTATGTATTATACATGGAGATCATATCCCCCCTTATGTATTATACATGGAGATCATATCCCCCCTTATGTATTATACATGGAGATCATATCCCCCCTTATGTATTATACATGGAGATCATATCCCCCTTATGTATTATACATGGAGATCATATCCCCCCTTATGTATTATACATGGAGATCATATCCCCCTTATGTATTATACAAGGAGATCATATCCCCCCTTATGTATTATACATGGAGATCATATCCCCCCCTTATGTATTATACATGGCGATCATATCCCCCCCTTATGTATTATACATGGAGATCATATCCCCTCTTATGTATTATACATGGTGATCATATCCCCCTTATGTATTATACATGGAGATCATATCCCCCCTTATGTATTATACATGGTGATCATATCCCCCTTATGTATTATACATGGAGATCATATCCCCCCTTATGTATTATACATGGAGATCATATCCCCCCCCTTATGTATTATACATGGCGATCATATCCCCCCCTTATGTATTATACATGGAGATCATATCCCCCCTTATGTATTATACATGGAGATCATATCCCCACTTATGTATTATACATGGAGATCATATCCCCCCTTATGTATTATACATGGAGATCATATCCCCCTTATGTATTATACATGGAGATCATATCCCCCCTTATGTATTATACATGGAGATCATATCCCCCTTATGTATTATACAAGGAGATCATATCCCCCCTTATGTATTATACATGGAGATCATATCCCCCCCTTATGTATTATACATGGCGATCATATCCCCCCCTTATGTATTATACATGGAGATCATATCCCCTCTTATGTATTATACATGGTGATCATATCCCCCTTATGTATTATACATGGAGATCATATCCCCCCTTATGTATTATACATGGTGATCATATCCCCCTTATGTATTATACATGGAGATCATATCCCCCCTTATGTATTATACATGGAGATCATATCCCCCCCCTTATGTATTATACATGGCGATCATATCCCCCCCTTATGTATTATACATGGAGATCATATCCCCCCTTATGTATTATACATGGAGATCATATCCCCACTTATGTATTATACATGGAGATCATATCCCCCTTATGTATTATACATGGAGATCATATCCCCCCCTTATGTATTATACATGGAGATCATATCCCCCATTATGTATTATACATGGAGATCATATCCCCCCTTATGTATTATACATGGAGATCATATCCCCCCTTATGTATTATACATGGAGATCACATCCCCCTTATGTATTATACATGGAGATCATATCCCCCCTTATGTATTATACATGGAGATCACATCCCCCCTTATGTAATATACATGGAGATCATATCCCCCTTATGTATTATACATGGAGATCATATCCCCCCCTTATGTATTATATATGGAGATCATATCCCCCCCCTTATGTATTATACATGGAGATCATATCCCCCCTTATGTATTATACATGGAGATCATATCCCCCTTATGTATTATACATGGAGATCATATCCCCCCTTATGTATTATACATGGAGATCATATCCCCCCTTATGTATTATACATGGAGATCATATCCCCCCTTAATCTCCTCTTCTTAGTAGAGAATACATTCAGTTCCTCTAATCTCTCCTCATAGCTGAGCTCCTCCATGCCTCGTATCAGTTTGGTTGCCCTTCTCTGTACTTCCTCCAGTTCCCCAATGTTCTTTTTGTGAATTGGACCTCGAAACTGAACTGCATATTCCAGAGGAGGTGTTACTAATAATTTTTACCCGGGGGGGGGGGAGGAATGATATCTCTCTCACTGGAGCAGGGGCGGACTGACAACTCATGGGGCCCCCGGGCAATAGGGGATCATGGGGCCCCTGTGTCCTTGCCCAAACTCAAAAAACCCTTTTGAAAAAGGTACCAGGGGCATCTCATGGGGCCCCCTACTGACCCTGGGCCCTCGGGCAGTGCCTGAGTTTTCAAATGGTCAGTCCGCCCTTGGTCTGGAGTCTATACCTCTCCTAATACAAGAGAGGATTTTGCTCGCATTAGAACCCGCAGCTTGGCATTGCTGCCATTATTAAGCATACCAGAACCCCCAGATCCTTCTCCACAATTGACACCCCCAGATGTACCCCCCCAGTATGTATGATGCATATTCTTAGCCCCCCCAAGTGCAGAACCTTACATTTATCACCATTAGCCCTCATTGGCCCCATAGTCCCCCAATTACACAGAGCATTGAGGTCGGCTTGTGGAGACATCCTGTAAGGACGTTATTCCCGGCACAGCTTGGTGTCATCTGCAAAGACTGGAATGGGGTTTATAATCTCACACCCCATATTGTTTATAAATATATTAAAAATAAGGGGTCCCAACACTGATCCCTGGGGTACCCCACTAATCACACTGAGCCTTGGGGTACGCCACCAATAACCCTGAGTCTTGGGGTACACAACTAATAACACTGAACCTTGGGGTACACCACTAATAACACTGAGCCTTGGGGTACACCACTAATAACACTGAACCTTGGGGTACCCCACTAATAACACTGAACCTTGGGGTACCCCACTGATGACCCCAGACCATTCAGAGTATGAATCATTAACAGGGGCGGACTGACCATTTGGAAACTCGGGCACTGCCCGAGGGCCCGGGGTCAGTAGGGGGCCCTATGAGATGCCCCTGGTACCTTTTTCATAGGCTTTTTTGAGTTTGGGCAAGGGCACAGGGGCCCCATGATCCCCTATTGCCCGGGGGCCCCATGAGTTGTCAGTCCGCCCCTGATCATTACCCACTACTCTCTGAATATGATCTTTTAGCCAGTTTTCTATCCATTTACATACAGATTTTTCCAGCCCGTAGACTTTACCTTACATATTAGCCGTGTGTGGGGAACTGTGTCAAACGTTTTTGCAAAATCCAAGTATACCACGTCCACCACCACCCCTGTGTCTAAGTATACCACGTCCACCACCACCCCTCTGTCCAAGTATACCACGTCCACGTCCACCCCTCTGTCCAAGTATACCACATCCACCACCACCCCTCTGTCCAAGTATACCACGTCCACCACCACCCCTCTGTCCAAGTATACCACATCCACCACCACCCCTCTGTCCAAGTATACCACATCCACCACCACCCCTCTGTCCAAGTATACCACGTCCACCACCACCCCTCTGTCCAAGTATACCACGTCAACCGCCACCCCTCTATGCAAGTATACCACGTCCACCGCCACCCCTCTGTCCAAGTATACCACGTCCACAGCCACCCCTCTGTCCAAGTATACCACGTCCACCGCCACCCCTCTGTCCAAGTATACCACGTCCACCGCCACCCCTCTGTCCAAGTATACCACGTCCACAGCCACCCCTCTGTCCAAGTATACCACGTCCACCGCCACCCCTCTGTCCAAGTATACCACGTCTACCGCCACCCCTCTGTCCAAGTATACCGCGTCCACCACCACCCCTCTGTCCAAGGTTTTGCTCACCCCCTCATAAAAAGCAATCAGATTTGTTTGACAACTGCTGTCTTTCATGAATCCATGCTGTCTATTGCCTAAAAATTTTGTTTCCAGCAAGAACTCCTCTCTGTGGTCTTTTATTAAACTCTCCAGTATCTTCCCAACTATAGAAGTTACACTAACAGGTCTATAATTACTTGGTAAAGATTTTGACCCCTTTGTAAATACTGGCACCACATTGGCTGAGTTTGGATTGGGTTTGACCCCTTTGGTTCCTTAGTCCCAGTGAAAGGAACTCTTAAGGCGTCAGCATACCAAGACATTTTGAACAATTTCACGCTCCCAACTTTGTGGGAGGAGTTTGGGGATGGCCCCTTTGTGTTCCAACATGACTGCGCACCAGTGCACAAAGCAAGGTCCATAAAGACATGGAGGAGCCAGTTTGGGGTGGAGGAACTTGACTGTCCTGCACAGAGTCCTGACCTCAACCCCATAGAACACCTTTGGGATGAATTAGAGCGGAGACTGCGAGCCAGGCCTCCTCCCCCGACATCAGTGCCTGACCTGACAAATGTGCTTCTGGAAGAATGGTCCAACCTTCCCATAGACACCCTCCTAAACCTTGTGGACGGCCTTCCCAGAAGAGTTGAAGCTGTTATAGCTGCAAAGGGCGGGGCCAACTCAATATTGAACCTTATGGAATAAGACTGGGGGGCCATTAAAGTGCCATGTGCGTGGAAAGGGCGGGGCCAACTCAATATTAAACCCTACGGACTAAGACTGGGATGCCATTAAAGTTCCTGTGCGTGGAAAGCCCCCAGTAGGTTGCAGCAGAAGGTCAAATCTACATCTACTGCTGGATTGCTAGCACCTTCTTGTAGTGTCTATGTTACCCCTCCTCGCAGGTCCTGGGAACATGATCATCTTTTTATGTACATTATATCATCTCCAGTACATTATATTATCTCCAGTAGGCCATGTCTACTACCATTGCTTCATTCTAGTGCTGCATCCTCTAAATGCCTCTTTGGCATTCAACACTTGTGGGAGTGATGGATGCCTGTGTTCCCTGCCATGAATGACTTCCTTCCTCCAACCCTCAAATCACTGTAGGACTCACCAATGACGTAGGTGGTAGAAGAAGGAACCGTGGCATGTGGTGGGGGACACAGGCAGCCACCATGCTGGGTCACTGAAGAGGTGGAAATACTAACTCTTCAATTACAGGTTAGTGGCAGGTTAACCCTGACAAAGAGTGGTCCAACCCACTTAGGAATAATTCTTCAGGGATTGGCCAGCTAGCAAACATACAGAGTAAACCATGTGCTCTAATTAGGTATGTTCTCCCGGGGACTGGAGCTGTCATTCAGTATGAGGGAATGTCATGATTGCATTGGCCTGTTGGACGGGTGTCAGACATCATGACTGAGATGGCTCTACATCATCGGAAAACATGACTGAGGATGGATGTACATTATGGGTCTTTCTTTTTGTTATCAATACCGTGAATGAGTAGGGCTAGGGGTACTATATACCTCTTGCTTATTTACATTGGTATCTAGGTGCTCCCTTTTTGTTAAATGGGGTTTCCATGTTCCGATAAGCCCCTTGCCCCCAAGACCCCCACAACCACTGGGCCAGGGATGTGGGAAAGAGGCTCTTGTCCTCATCAACATTATTATACAGTATTTATAAAGCGCCGATAGTTGGCTCAGCGCTGTACATTACAGAGGGGGACAGAACATGTGACAGAACAATACCAATACAATGCAAAACATGAGGGGATCGAGGGCCCTGCTCCTTGGAGCTTACAATCTAGGAGGGAGGTGATGGTGGCACAGGAGGAGATAGCTGTGGGGGATGGGGTGGTAGGAAGAGTGGAGGAGGTCGGCAAGTTAGCAGGGGGTGGGGTAGGCTTCCCTGAAGAGTTGGGTTTTCAGGGTGCGCCTAAAGGAGAGGAGAGTAGGTGATAATCTGAAGGGTTGGGGCAGGGAGTTCCAGAGGATGGGTGACGCCCTGGAGAAGTCCTGGAGGCGGGCATGGGAGGAGGAGACCAGGGAACTAGAGAGAAGGAGGTCTTGTGAGGAGCGGAGTGTGCGTGTTGGGCGGTACTTGGATATTAGGTCAGTGATGTAGTTCGGGGCAGTATGGTGGACGGCTTTGTACGTCAGTGTTAGGATTTTGAGTTTGATCTGTTGGGCAATCGGAAGCCAGTGGAGGGATTGGCAGAGGGGGGTGGAGGACACTGAGTGGAGGTCAGTGGAGGGATTGGCAGAGGGGGGTGGAGGACACTGAGTGGAGGCCAGTGGAGGGATTGGCAGAGAGCGGTGGAGGACACTGAGTGGAGGCCAGTGGAGGGATTGGCAGAGGGGGGTGGAGGACACTGAGTGGAGGTCAGTGGAGGGATAGGCAGAGGGGGGTGGAGGACACTGAGTGGAGGCCAGTGGAGGGATTGGCAGAGGGGGGTGGAGGACACTGAATGGAGGCCAGTGGAGGGATTGGCAGAGGGGGGTGGAAGCCAGTGGAGGGATTGGCAGAGGGGGGTGGCGGAGATGGAGCGGTTGGAAAGGTGGATGAGTCTGGCAGCCGTATTCAGGATGGACTGAAGCGGGGATAGCCAGCGGAGAGGCAGGCCAGTGAGGAGGGAGTTGCAGTAGTCGAGTCGTGATATGATGAGGGAGTGGATGAGCTGTTTAGTGGTTTCTGGGGTTAGGAACGTGCGGATTTTGGCGATGTTGCAGAGGCGGAGTCTGCATGTTGCGGAGGCGGAGTCTGCATGTTGTGGAGGTGGAGTCTGCATGTTGCGGAGGTGGAGTCTGCATGAGTTTGTTAAAGATTGGACTTGGGGCTGGAAGGATAGGTTGGAGTCCAGAATGACACCCAGTACTCTGGCCTGCGGGGCCGGTTTGATGGTGGCGTTGTTGGACATGATGGAGAAGTCAATGGGGGGTGGGGTCCGGGCTGGAGGGAAGACAAGAAACTCGGTTTTGGAGAGGTTCAGTTTAAGGAAGTGGAGCGACATCCAGTCTGATATGTCGCTCAGTAGGCGTGTGATTCGGGCGGAGACTGAGGGGGTGAGGTGGGGGGTTGGGGGCAAAGGTGCTTTCTGCTGGCAAAGTACCCCTCATGTTGATGGAATGTGGTTTAGTGTGGATTGCTCACCCCCTTCCCTCTCCTGCATGCTCGGATAAGGGACTGGCGTGGATTTTGTGTGAGAGGGTTTCCCCTTTACCAGACCTTAAGGTCCGGTATGGAATTTGGGGGAACCCCACACTGTTTTTTTTGGGAGGGGGTCACCCTTAACATACATACTAGATTCTCATTAAGTATGTATTTTTAGGGGGAATGTTTTTTTTTATGGGGGGGGCCTCATCTAGGATAAGGGTCTGGTATAGATTATGGGAATCCCCGACCGTTTTGTTTACAAACAGATTTATTTCTTTGTCATTTTCAGCGTTGCTGTAGTGGATTGCGTGCAGCACCCAGATGCCCCACTTCACAGGCAGGGACAGGGCATACCCCAGTCATTTATTTGGGGTTCACATTTTTATCATTTCATGTTAAGCATTACTAAAATTGTTGTTCCTCACCAATAGGAATTTGTTTTTGTTTTTGCTTTGGTACCTGTTCCCTGGGGCATCACCCAGACTTCGATGCAATTTGTTTGGCAATCCCTTGCCTATTAGCCTAGAAATTGGCAATTACAGTTTTTGTAACATTGGCTTTAATAGGGGTAGCGTTGGCACGTGAATTTTATTAATGTTGGCCAAACCTGCCTCCAACTGAACCCAGGTATGTTCGGCTTGTTCCTATCCAGGGGCGGACTGAGAACCCATGGGGCCCCCAGGCAATAGGGGATCATGGGGCCCCTGTGTCCTTGCCCAAACTCAAAAAAGCCTATGAAAAAGGTACCAGGGGCATATCATGGGGCCCCCTACTGACCCCAGGCCCTCAGGCAGTGCCCGAGTTTCCAAATGGTCAGTCTGCCCCTGTTCCTATCTATGGTTTAACCTTTTGGATAACTCAACAGAGTCTGGCAGATAATAGAACATGGAAAACTTCAGAACACAGCAATCTTAGAGATGTTTGCAGTATGATAAAAATGATTACAACTTAAAAGCAGATGAATATGACTCGCAGACAATGAAGACTCCTAGACCATGAAGGCTTCTAGATAAGGAAGATTCTTAGATAAGGACGGCTCTTAGATAAGGAAGATTCCTAGACAATGAAAACATTGAAGACTCCTAGAAAACTAAGACTCCTAGACAAGGAAGACTCATAGATAAGGTAGACTCCCAGATGAGGAAGACTCACAGAAAAGGAAGACTCAGACAAGGAAGACTCATAGACAAGGTAGACTCCTAGACAATGATGTTTGCAGTTTGAAAAATATGATTACAACTTAAAAGCAGATGAATAAGACTCACAGACAATGAAGACTCCTAGACGATGAAGACTTTTAGATAAGGAAGACTCCTAGATAAGGACGACTCTTAGACAAGGACGACTCATAGACAAGGTAGACTCCTAGATGAGAAAGACTCATAGAAAAGAAAGACTCAAACAAGGAAGACTCATAGACGAGGTAGACTCCTAGACAATGAAGACTCCTAGATGAGGAAGACTTATAGACAAGGAAGACTCTTAAACAAGGAAGATTCCTAGACAATGAAGACTAGATAAGGAAGACTCTTAGATAAGGAAGATTCCTAGACAATGAAGACTTCTAGACACTGAAGACTCTTAGACAAGGAAGACTCTTAGACAAGGAAGACTCTTAGACAATGAAGACTAGATAAGGAAGACTCTTAGATAAGGAAGATTCCTAGACAATGAAGACTTCTAGACACTGAAGACTCTTAGACAAGGAAGACTCTTAGACAAGGAAGACTCTTAGACAAGGAAGACTCTTAGACAAGGAAGACTCATAGACAAGGTAGACTCATAGACAAGGTAGACTTCTAGACATTGAAGACTCCTAGAAAACAAAGACTCGTAGACAAGGAAGACTCATAGATAAGGTAGACTCATAGATAAGGTAGACTCCCAGATGAGGAAGCCTCACAGAAAAGGAAGACTCAAACAAGGAAGACTCATAGACAAGGTAGACTCCTAGACAATGATGTTTGCAGTATGAAAAATATGATTACAACTTAAAAGCTGATGAATAAGACTCGCAGACAATGAAGACTCCTAGACGATGAAGACTTTTATATAAGGAAGACTCCTAGATAAGGATGACTCTTAGACAAGGAAGACTCCTAGACAATGAACACTTCTAGACATTGAACACTCCTAGACGATGAAGACTCCTAGAAAAAGAAGACTCATAGACAAGGAAGACTCATAGACAAGGTAGACTCCTAGATGAGGAAGACTCCTAGATGAGGAAGACTCCTAGACAAGGTAGACTCCTAGACAAGGTAGACTCCTAGATGAGGAAGACTCATAGAAAGGGAAGACTCAAACAAGGAAGACTCATAGACAAGAAAGACTCATAGACAATGTAGATTCCTAGATGAGGAAGACTCATAGAAAAGAAAGACTCAAACAAGGAAGACTCATAGACGAGGTAGACTCCTAGACAATGAAGACTCCTAGATGAGAAAGACTTATAAACAAGGAAGACTCTTAAACAAGGAAGATACCTAGACAATGAAGACTAGATGAGGAAGACTCATAGGCAAGGTAGACTTCTAGACAATGAAGACTCCTATGTGAGGAAGACTGATAGACAAGGAAGACTCTTAAACAAGGAAGACTCCTAGACATAGAAGACTCCTAGACAAGAAAGACTGCTAGCCAATGAAGACTCCTAGACAATAAAGACTCATAGACAAGGCAGACTCATAGACAATAAAGACTCTACCTGTTACATCAAAGACAATCAGAAGAACTTTATTGAATTAAACTTTGTACAAATGTATATATTGTTATTTATAACAAAAATATATGGACATCACGTAGTCCTTCTGCTTGAGTAGGGTGAAACCTTGAGTCCGGAAATGTAGACTTTACGATGGGAAGTGGTCATTACATTTCAGAGGCTCTTGATTGGAAGATCCAGTTTAGAGGAGATGATGGCTGTCAACTGATGATTATCTGATGAAGTATTGCAGGAGAACCTAAAAAAGATATAAGTGATTAGATAGATATATAGATAGTTGTCCTTTTATGAAACAGAAATCAGCGGCGATCCTGAGGATCATTGCTGATCTCCGATCATTTGTGGTTTAGGAAACAGAGATGATCAGCGGAGAACATGTTCTCCGCTGATCATCTCAGCACACAGATGGCCAGTATATGAAGGAGCGATGTCAGCTCTTCACTGGCGATCTGTGTTCTTCCTCCAGATTCTCCAGCCCAAGATGGAGAATTGGAGGAACCGCAAACTAAGCAGCGATAATTTACCTCTGCTTAGTAAACGGTGTTTGACTGATCTCTTCCTGTAATCTCACTAGATTATAGTAAAAGCAGCTGTTTTCCAGCGTTTGTAGATCGTTCTCCCTTCATTCCGTGAACTGATCTACACCGCTTCATAAAAAGGCATTCACAGGAGAACTGAGCAGCGGTCATTTACACTGCTTGAGAAAAGGACACCATAGATAGATATATAGATAGATAGATAGATAGATAGATAGATAGATAGATAATAGATAGATAGATAGATAGATAGATAGATAGATAGATAATAGATAGATAGATAGATAGATAATAGATAGATAGATAGATAGATAGATAGATAGATAATAGATAGATAGATAGATAGATAGATAGATAATAGATAGATAGATAATAGATAGATAATAGATAGATAGATAGATAGATAGATAGATAGATAGATAGATAGATAGATAATAGATAGATAGATAGATAGATAGATAGATAGATAGATAGATAATAGATAGATAGATAGATAGATAGATAGATAGATAGATAGATAATAGATAGATAGATAGATAGATAGATAGATAGATAGATAGATAATAGATAGATAGATAGATAATAGATAGATAATAGATAGATAGATAATAGATAGATAGATAGATAGATAGATAGATAGATAGATAGATAGATAGATAGATAATAGATAGATAGATAGATAATAGATAGATAATAGATAGATAATAGATAGATAGATAGATAGATAGATAGATAGATAGATAGATAGATAATAGATAAATAGATAGATAGATAGATAGATAGATAGATAGATAGATAATAGATAGATAGATAATAGATAGATAGATAGATAGATAGATAGATAGATAGATAGATAGATAATAGATAGATAGATAATAGATAGATAGATAGATAGATAATAGATAGATAGATAGATAGATAGATAGATAGATAGATAGATAGATAATAGATAGATAGATAGATAGATAGATAGATAGATAGATAGATAATAGATAGATAGATAGATAGATAGATAGATAGATAGATAGATAGATAATAGATAGATAGATAATAGATAGATAGATAGATAGATAATAGATAGATAATAGATAGATAATAGATAGATAGATAGATAGATAGATAGATAATAGATAGATAGATAGATAGATAGATAGATAGATAGATAGATAGATAATAGATAGATAGATAATAGATAGATAATAGATAGATAATAGATAGATAGATAGATAATAGATAGATAGATAATAGATAGATAGATAGATAGATAGATAGATAGATAGATAATAGATAGATAGATAATAGATAGATAATAGATAGATAGATAGATAGATAGATAGATAGATAGATAGATAGATAGATAGATAATAGATAGATAGATAGATAGATAGATAGATAATAGATAATAGATAGATAATAGATAGATAGATAGATAATAGATAGATAGATAATAGATAGATAGATAGATAGATAGATAGATAGATAGATAGATAGATAATAGATAGATAGATAATAGATAGATAATAGATAGATAGATAGATAGATAGATAGATAGATAGATAGATAGATAATAGATAGATAGATAGATAATAGATAGATAGATAGATAGATAATAGATAGATAGATAATAGATAGATAGATAGATAGATAATAGATAGATAGATAGATAATAGATAGATAGATAGATAGATAGATAGATAGATAGATAGATAGATAGATAATAGATAGATAGATAGATAGATAGATAGATAATAGATAGATAATAGATAGATAGATAGATAGATAGATAGATAGATAGATAGATAGATAGATAATAGATAGATAATAGATAGATAATAGATAGATAGATAGATAGATAGATAGATAGATAGATAGATAGATAGATAATAGATAGATAGATAGATAATAGATAGATAGATAGATAGATAGATAGATAGATAGATAGATAATAGATAGATAGATAATAGATAGATAGATAGATAGATAGATAGATAGATAGATAGATAGATAGATAGATAATAGATAAATAGATAGATAGATAGATAATAGATAATAGATAGATAGATAATAGATAATAGATAGATAATAGATAGATAGATAGATAATAGATAGATAGATAGATAGATAGATAGATAGATAGATAATAGATAGATAGATAGATAATAGATAGATAATAGATAGATAATAGATAGATGGATAGATAGATAGATAGATAATAGATAGATAGATAGATAGATAGATAGATAGATAGATAGATAATAGATAGATAGATAGATAGATAGATAGATAGATAATAGATAGATAGATAATAGATAGATAATAGATAGATAGATAGATAGATAGATAGATAGATAGATAGATAGATAGATAATAGATAGATAGATAATAGATAGATAATAGATAATAGATAGATAGATAGATAGATAATAGATAGATAATAGATAGATAGATAGATAGATAGATAGATAATAGATAGATAGATAGATAGATAGATAGATAGATAGATAGATAATAGATAGATAGATAATAGATAATAGATAGATAGATAGATAGATAGATAGATAGATAGATAGATAGATAATAGATAGATAGATAATAGATAATAGATAGATAGATAGATAGATAATAGATAGATAATAGATAGATAATAGATAGATAATAGATGGATGGATGGATGGATCCACTATCCTTATTTGTCCTGTCCCCAAATTTTAGGTTCTCCCCAGAAAAGGAATAGAAGGAAAATCTTTTAATGGGACACTAGGATTTCCTCTCACTTCCTGTTTTGGCTTTGGGACAGGAAGACCCCCCAATAAATAAATAAATAAAGGCTAAAAATAAAAACGTATATATATATAAATACAAACAAATTTTGCTAAGTAGCTCAATGAGTGAAATTGAGATTTTCTACCGAAATCCCTCCTTTTACCTCCACTAACCTATTGTTTGTCATTATTGACAATGTCTTTCAGCCAATTGTATGAATCGGAAGCGTGATTTGGAGAAAGACGCCGGAGTATTTGATTGGATGCTAAGAGACGTATTCAGAAATGTCACAATTTCACGATAATATTGAGTTTGAAATATCCCTCACATGTCGTCACCAACGCTCACTCTAATTGCTCCTTTTGATGCTGTAAACGACGTATAAAGCTTTATAAATGAGCTTTCTGTGGTTAAAATGTTTCTGTTACCGATACTTATGTAACTATTTTTATTATCCTGAGGAAAAAAGGGAAAAAAACAGAATTCTGTAACCAAGTTCCTTTTTAAACTGGAAAAAAATATATTTTTAGACACCTACTGACAGTCTTCTGCCCAATCTTTGAAATCCTCATCAAGGCAAAGGAAAAAAGGAGAGGGTGAGGATAAATGAGGAAAGGAGAGGGGAGAAAAAGAGGGGAGGGCAAGAGAAGAGAGGGCAGAGGAGGAGGGGAGGACAGAGTGAAGTGATGAGAGGAGAGTGGAGGAGAGGAGAGGTTGAAAGGAGGAGAAGGCATGGGAGAAGAGAAGAAATTTAAAGGGATGAGAGGAGACGGCAGCAGAAGAGAGGAGAGAAGGGGAAGAGTGGGGAGGTGAAGGGATGAGAGGAGAGAGCAGGAGAGCAGAGTGAAGGAGAGGATGAGAGGGGAGGAGAAGGCAGGGGAGAAGGTGGGAGGGAATGAGGAGAGGAGAGTCGAAGGGATGAGGGGTGAGTGCCAGACAGGAGAGTAGAGTGGAGGAGGAGAGGAGAAGGCAGGGGAGAAGAGGGGATTAGAGGAGTAGGAGAAAAGAGTTGAAGGGATAAGGGGTGAGTGCAGGAGAGGAGAGTGAAGGTGAAGGGATGACATCAGAGAACAGGAGGGGAGGAGAAGGCAGGGGAGACGAGGAGCAGGAGAAGAGAGTTGAAGGGATGAGAGGAGAAAGCAGGACAGTTGAGTGGAGGAGTGGTTGAGGCGGGTGGGAGGCAGGAGAGAAGGGGGAGGAAAGGAGGAGTAGAGAGTTGAAGGGATAAGTGGAGAGTAGAGGAGAGTAGAGGAGAGGAGGTAAGGAGAGGGCAGTAGAGGAGAGAGGAGGAAAGTGCAGGGAGGTAGGGATTAATGGAAGGAAAGAAGAGGGGAGTAGGGATAGTAGACAGGAGGGGAGATGGGATTTGAAATGAAAAGGAGGCATAGGAGAGGAGACAAGATGGGATGCAAAAGAGAGGAGGAGAATAGAGGAGAGGATAATGGAGAAGAGGAGATGGAGAAGAGAAAAAAGAAGAGGGGAGGTGAAGAGATGATGATGACGGAAGGAAGGAGAGAGGAGCTTAAGCGGACAGGGGAAGTAGAAAAGGAGAGGAAAGGCTTTAGAGAAGAGAGGAGAGTGGGAATAGAGTGAAGGCAGGAGAGAAGAGGGAAAGAGAGGAGGGCAGCGAGGAAAGGGGAAAATAAGAGGAGGTACAGGGAGGTCATGGAAAAGAGGGGAAAAAAGATGGAAGATGATATGGAGAGAAGAAGATTAAGAAAGAAGAAGGAGTGGAGGAAAAACAAAGGAGAAAGAGAGGAGAGGGAAAGGTCATGAAGGGGAAAAAAGAGGACAGAGAATGGGAGACCAGAGTAGAGGGTACTAAGAGGAGAGGAGGGCTTAGGGGAGAGGAGAAGAGAGGATTTAGGGGAGGGGAAGGGAGGGGAAAAGAGGATTTAGGGGAGGGGAGAAGAGAGGGCCTAGGGGAGGGAAAGGGAGGGGACAAGAGAGGGCCTTGGGGAGGGGAGAGGAGGGGAGGGGAGAAGAGAGGGACTTGGGAAGGGGAAGGGAGGGGAGCAGAGAGGTCCTTGGGGAGGGGAGAAGAGAGGGCCTTGTGGAGGGGAAGGGAGGGGAGCAGAGAGGGCCTTGGGAAGGGGAAGGGAGGGGAGCAGAGAGGGCCTTGGGGAGGGGAAGGGAGTGCCTTGGGGAGGGGAAGGGAGGGGAGCAGAAAGGGCCTTGGGGAGGTGAGGGGAGAAGAGAGGGCTTTGGGGAGGGGAGAGGAGAAGGTTTTGGGGAGGGGAGAAGAGAGGGCTTTGGGGAGGGGAAGGGAGGGGAGAAGAGAGGGCTTTGGGGAGTGGAGAAGAGAGGGCTTTGGGGAGGGGAGAAGAGAGGGCTTTGGGGAGTGGAGAAGAGAGGGCTTTGGGGAGGGGAGAAGAGAGGGCTTTGAGGAGGGGAGAAGAGAGGGCCTTGGGGAGAAGAGAGGGGAGAAGAGAGGGCTTTGGGGAGGAGAGGGGAGAAGAGAGGGCTTTGGGGAGTGGAGAAGAGAGGGCTTTGGGGAGGGGAGGGGAGGAGAGAAGAGAGGGTTTTGGGGAGTGGAGAAGAGAGGGCTTTGGGGAGTGGAGAAGAGAGGGCTTTGGGGAGTGGAGAAGAGAGGGCTTTGAGGAGGGGAGAAGAGAGGGCCTTGGGGAGGGGAGGGGAGAAGAGATGGCTTTGAGGAGGGGAGAAGGGGGGCTTTGGGGAGGAGAGGGGAGAAGAGAGGGCTTTGGGGAGGGGAAGGGAGGGGAGATAAGAGGGCCTTGGGGAGGGTAGGGGAGGGGAGAAAAGACGGCTTTGGGGAGGGGACAAGAGAGGTCTTTGGGGAGGGGATTGCAAAGAATGACTTCTCTTTAACAATGGAGAATGTAGTGTCCAATGTACATGAATCTGTAGTAACCAGCTGGGAATTATCTTAATTTTTCCTGATTTCGGTCAATTGACGCCATGAAATGTGGTTGCCATGGATTGCAGCAAATGAAGTGACAGAGAGTTGCTGGAAATGGTGAAAAGAAAATGAATGTTGCCGGGTGATCACAATTCCAGCCAACATTATTCATCTCACCTTTTTTAGCCGTCCAGGATGTGCTTCACAAAGGCTGAAAGAGAAGAAGAGAACCATTGTTAGTTCTGGAGCCAAGACTGTCCTCCAAGGAGTAGACTTCCCGTTACCTCGGCCTTCTTCTCCTGGCTAGCCTGTTACCGGAAACATGAAGCCGTGAAGTCACATGACTTCCCTCCAGGAGGATATAATTGCTGAACCACAATGGCTTCCACTTCTCTCTTCCTAACCACGAACCCCATGTGAGTGCGGACTAAGCGCCCTCAGATCTCCTCCACCATCTCTTGGGATCAAGTCTGCCATCTTGGCCTTGTCCCGGAGGAAAGTCATGTGACTACACGGCTTCACGTTCTAAGATCAATATTAGTCGGATCTGTTACCAAAACATCACATTTTTGTCTTTCTCCCCAAAACGCTGTCCACAGATGACTAATATTTTTCCTCCAGAAGTTCTCAGCTGGGCCCTTGGCTTCCATATCTCCTTGGCTTCGATGTCAACAAGCATTAGAGCGAACACGGCCGATGACAGGAATCTCACGGCTGACCTTCCTGCCAACTTAGCGAGCGAATATCTCCCCCAAAAACGGCCAACTTCTTTCAGATGTCGTAACGTGTTTTCAGCCCCTGCGAGGTTTTTTTTTTTCCTCGGCCATGAGAATGTTTCCCTTCCATTAATGACGTTCTCAGGCTTGGAACAGAAAAATGTCCAACGACTCGAACAAAAGGGAAACGCGGAACCTGAACTTTGTATTCTGGTAAAAAAAAAAAACAGAAACTGGCGGCCAAGGAAAATAGGAGGAATATTGTTCAACTGCAAGCCGTCTATAAAAACAAGTAGCAATTCCATCCCTGACATGGGAGAGGTAGGGCTTCTCTATGGACTGTGTTGGAGTGGGGGTTGGGTAATGGGGGAGGGGGGGGTTGGGTAATGGGGGAGGGGGGGCACTCAATATTATGAGACTGAATAGAAAAAACAGAATGATTGAAATCCGTGACGTCTACAGAGTGGGCTCCCCCTGGATGAAGGATTTATGACTGCCTCCTCCTAGATGGACAATAACATTGCAGTGAAGTATCAGATTCTGTCAGATTGTTTAAATAACCTTTTCGTGGGAAACTTTGTCCAAAATGTAACTATTTTTGGATAAGAAACGTGAAAAGAAAACATTGAGGCAATCCTTCCACTGAAAGATACAAAGTCGCTGCCGTCCATCCATATATCCCGTCCATCATATCCATTCATTCATCCATCCAACCATCCATCCATATATCCCGTCCATCATATCCATTCATTCATCCATCCATCCATATATCCCGTCCATCATATCCATTCATTCATCCATCCAACCATCCATCCCGTCCATCATATCCATTCATTCATCCATCCAACCATCCATCCATATATCCCGTCCATCATATCCATTCATTCATCCATCCAACCATCCATCCCGTCCATCATATCCATTCATTCATCCATCCATCCATATATCCTGTCCATCATATCCATATCCATTCATCCATCCATCCAACCATCCATCCATATATCCCATCCATCATATCCATATCCATTCATTCATCCATCCAACCATCCATCCATATATCCTGTCCATCATATCCATTCATCCATCCATCCATCCAACCATCCATCCATATATCCCGTCCATCATATCCATTCATTCATCCATCCAACCATCCATCCCGTCCATCATATCCATTCATTCGACCATCCATCCATATATCCTGTCCATCATATCCATATCCATTCATCCATCCATCCAACCATCCATCCATATATCCCGTCCATCATATCCATTCATCCAACCATCCATCCATTCATATATCCCGTCCATCATGTCCATATCCATTCATCCATCCAAATATCCCATCCATCATATCCATATCCATTCATCCATCCATATTTCCTGTCCATCATATCCATTCATTCATCCATTCATTCATTCATTCATTTATCCATCCAACCATCCATATATCCCGTCCATAATATCCATATCCATTCATTCATCCATCCAACCATCCATATATCCAGTCCATCATATCCATATCCATTCATTCATCCATCCATCCATCCATCCATCCATCTATCCAACCATACATCCATATATCTAGTCCATCATATCCATATTCATTCATTCATTCATCCAACCATCCATCCATATATCCAGTCCATTATATCCATACCCATCCATTAATCCATTCATTCATCCATCCATCCAATCATCCATCCATATATCCAGTCCATCATATCCATATCCATTCATTCATCCATTCATATATCCACTCCACCATATCCATACCCATCCATTAATCCATTAATTCATCCATCCATAAATCCAGTCTAGCATATCCATATCCATTCATTCATCCATCCATCCATCCATTCATATATCCACTCCACCATATCCATACCCATCCATTAATCCATTAATTCATCCATCCATAAATCCAGTCTAGCATATCCATATCCATTCATTCATCCATCCATCCATCCATTCATATATCCACTCCACCATATCCATACCCATCCATTAATCCATTAATTCATCCATCCATAAATCCAGTCTAGCATATCCATATCCATTCATTCATCCATCCAACCATCCATCCATATATCCAATCCATCATATGCATATCCATCCATTAATCCATCAAATCATCCATCCATCTATCCAGTCCATCATATCCATACCCATCCATTAATCCATTCATTTATCCATCCATCCATCCATCCATTCATCCATCCATCCATATATATTCATCCATCAATGCATATATTTGGTCATCCATCCATTTATTATCACAGATTGTTTGGCTCCTTTTTAAATCATAATGATAACAGAAATCCCCCAAATGGCCCGGATCAGAATTCCCCACCCCCAGATCAGAAGTCTCCGCCCCCAGTTCAGAAGTCTCCGCCCCCTGGAATGTTCGGCCTTGGTACAGACACACAAGGGGACACACACAGGGTACAATGACCATTAAAAGTTCATTCCCCACATCTGTGGCTTTTTACATGGCAATCAGTGTCAGTGTATAAATAGTCAGTGAGTTTGTTAGCTCTCATGCGGATGCACTGAGCAGGCTAGATACTGAGCCATGGGGAGCAGAAAAGAACTGTCAAAAGACCTGCGTAAGAAGGTGATGGAACTTTCTAAAGATGGAAAAGGATATAAAAAAATGTCCAAAGCCTTGAATCTGCCGGTCAGTGCTGTGCAATCACCTATTAATCATTCTTGGTCTACCTGACCTTGGCTCGGTATCAAGAAATCCCCGAATTTTTCACTCTATAATAAATGATTGAACAATACTGACTGGCTTATTCAAGGCTTTGGACATCTTTTTATATCCTTTTCCATCTTTCCCAACAGAAGTACTGCTACAGGGCGGCAGGGCTGCACAAAATCAGGTATATATACCTGTTTGCATTTCCAGGTAGAGGGAGCGTACGCATGCGCCGCCCTACCCACGCCGCTGTTGGTGGCTAGGGATGTCAATCACCCGGGTCCCGGCCGCCACTCAGAGATCACCAGGTAAAGCTGACACCGATCATTGTACAGGAGCTCTGTGCGAGGTCTCGATCATGTGATCACTGATTGGCCAATCAGTGATCACATGCACAGTAGTAAGCAAGATGTCACTTCTGACATCATTGCTTACTATGTGTGAAATCTGTGAATGATCACAGAGATCACATGGTACAGGGCCATTCACAACAGCCTTGTACCATGTGACAAACTGTGAGCAATCACAGCTCTCACAGTAGTTCTCAATGGCTGCAGGAATGCAGCCAGAGAGAAGGAGAAATGATTCCTCTTACAGCCTTTATGGGTGTAAAAGCAATCAGTGAAAAATAAAAAAAAAAATCTTCATCACCCCCCACAAGTAGTACTTTGTCACCATGGTGACTGTACTGCTAGGGTGACAGGATGTAAAAAATAAATAAATAATAATAAAAAATAAAAATGTAACAATTAGAATTTTGGTTATAAACTAATTTGGGTTATTTATTTATTTATTTTTTACTAAAAAGATAACTGAATACATTTTGGCCAATATTTATGAAGAAAGATTATTTATTTGCAAAATTTTATAAGAAAAACACTTTTTTTTCAACATTTTTCATTTATATAGCAAAAAAAAAAAAATCCCACCAAAATAAAGTTTTATCCGTCTTAAAAAAAATGCTGAACAATTCATAGCGCTGAAAGCTGAAAAGTGGCCTGGACAGGAGGGGGGTGGATTTATTTGCAAAATTTTATAAGAAAAACACCTTTTTCTTCCAACATTTTTCATTTATATAGCGAAAAAAAATTAAAATCCCACCAAAATAAAGTCTAAAAAAAAAATGCTAATAAATTCATAGCGCTGAAGCCTGAAAATTGGCCTGGACAGGAAGGGGGGGGGGGGGGGGTTTGGGGGGGGGGGTGAAAGTGTCCGGACTTGAGGTAGTTAATAAAAGACATGTTTTTTTAGGTACGATTAGGCAGTACTGCTAGGGTGACGGTATGTAAAAAAAAACGAAAAAAAAAAAAATAATATTATAAAAAAATAAAAATGTAAAAAAATTATAATTTTGGTTTTAAACTAATTTGGGTTTTTTTTTTTTACTAAAAAGATAACTGAATACATTTTGGCCAATATTTATGAAAAAAGATTATTTATTTGCAAAATTTTATAAGAAAAACACTTTTTTTTCCAACATTTTTCATTTATATAGCGAAAAAAAATTAAAATCCCACCAAAATAAAGTCTCAAAAAAAAATGCTAAAAAATTCATAGCGCTGAAGCCTGAAAATTGGCCAGGACAGGAGGGGGGGGGGGGGGGGTGGGGGGGTGTAAGTGTCCGGACTTGAAGTGGTTAATAAAAGACAGGTCTTTTTAGGTACGATTGGCCAGTACTGCTAGGGTGACGGTATGCAAAAAAAACCCCAAAAAAAACATAAATAATATTATATAAAAATTTAAAAAATTATCATTTTGGTTATAAACTAATTTGGGTTTTTTTTTTTACTTAAAAGATAACTGAATACATTTTGGCCAATATTTATGAAGAAAGATTATTTATTTGCAAAATTTTATAAGAAAAACACTTTTTTAAACATTTTTCATTTATATAGCGAAAAAAAATTAAAATTCCACCAAAATAAAGTCTCAAAAAAAAATGCTAAAAAATTCATAGCGCTGAAGGCTGAAAATTGGCCTGGACAGGAGGGGGGGGGGGGGGGTGTAAGTGTCCGGACTTGAAGTGGTTAATAAAAGACATGTTTTTTTAGATACGATTGGCCAGTACTGCTAGGGTGACGCTATGTAAAAAAAACAAAAAAATCATAAATAATATTATAAAAAAATAAAAATGTAAAAAATTATAATTTTGGTTATAAACTAATTTGTTTTGTTTTTTTTACTAAAAAGATAACTGAATACATTTTGGCCAATATTTATGAAAAAAGATTATTTATTTGCAAAATTTTATAAGAAAAACACTTTTTTTTTCAACATTTTTCATTTATATAGCAAAAAAAAAAAAACACAACCAAAATAAAGTTTTATCCGTCTCAAAAAAATTGCTAAAAAATTCATAGCGCTGAAAGCTGAAAAGTAGCCTGGACAGGAGGGGGGTGGATTTATTTGCAAAATTTTATAAGAAAACACTTTTTTCTTCAATACTTTTTAATTATAGCAAAAAAAAATTAAAATCCCACCAAAATAAAGTCTCAAATAAAATGCTAAAAACTTCATAGCGCTGAAGGTTGAAAATTGGCCTGGACAGGGGGGGGGGGGGGGGTTTGGGGGGGGGGGTGAAAGTGTCCGGACTTGAGGTAGTTAATAAAAGACATGTTTTTTTAGGTACGATTGGCCAGTACTGCTAGGGTGACGGTATGTAAAAAAAAACAAAAAAAAAATAAATAATATTATAAAAAAATAAAAATGTAAAAAAATTATAATTTTGGTTTTAAACTAATTTGGGTTTTTTTTTTTTACTAAAAAGATAACTGAATACATTTTGGCCAATATTTATGAAAAAAGATTATTTATTTGCAAAATTTTATAAGAAAAACACTTTTTTTTCAACATTTTTCATTTATATAGCGAAAAAAAATTAAAATCCCACCAAAATAAAGTCTCAAAAAAAAATGCTAAAAAATTCATAGCGCTGAAGGCTGAAAATTGGCCTGGACAGGAGGGGGGGTGGGGGGGGGGGTGTAAGTGTCCGGACTTGAAGTGGTTAATAAAAGACATGTCTTTTTAGATACGATTGGCCAGTACTGCTAGGGTGACGGTATGTAAAAAAAAACAAAAAAATCATAAATAATATTATAAAAAAATAAAAATGTAAAAAATTATAATTTTGGTTATAAACAAATTTGTTTTTGTTTTTTTACTAAAAAGATAACTGAATACATTTTGGCCGATATTTATGAAGAAAGATTATTTATTTGTAAAATTTTATAAGAAAAACACTTTTTTTTTCAACATTTTTCATTTATATAGCAAAAAAAAAAAACACAACCAAAATAAAGTTTTATCCGTCTCAAAAAAATTGCTAAAAAATTCATAGCGCTGAAAGCTGAAAAGTAGCCTGGACAGGAGGGGGGTGGATTTATTTGCAAAATTTTATAAGAAAACACTTTTTTCTTCAATATTTTTTAATTATAGCAAAAAAAATTAAAATCCCACCAAAATAAAGTCTCAAATAAAATGCTAAAAACTTCATAGCGCTGAAGGTTGAAAATTGGCCTGGACAGGGGGGGGGGGGGGGGGGGGTGGAAGTGTCCAGACTTGAGGTAGTTAATAACAGACATGTTTTTTTAGGTACGATTGGCCAGTACTGCTAGGGTGACGGTATGTAAAAAAAAACGAAAAAAAAAAAAATAATATTATAAAAAAATAAAAATGTAAAAAAATTATAATTTTGGTTTTAAACTAATTTAGGTTTTTTTTTTTACTAAAAAGATAACTGAATAAATTTTGGCCAATATTTATGAAGAAAGATTATTTATTTGCAAAATTTTATAAGAAAAACACTTTTTTAAACATTTTTCATTTATATAGCGAAAAAAAATTAAAATCCCACCAAAATAAAGTCTAAAAAAAAAATGCTAAAAAATTCATAGCGCTGAAGGCTGAAAATTGGCCTGGACCGGAGGGGGGGGGGGGGGGGGGGGGGGGTGGAAGTGTCCGGACTTGAAGTGGTTAATAAAATACATGTTTTTTTAGATACGATTGGCCAGTACTGCTAGGGTGACGCTATGTAAAAAAAACAAAAAAATCATAAATAATATTATAAAAAAATAAAAATGTAAAAAATTATAATTTTGGTTATAAACTAATTTGTTTTGTTTTTTTTACTAAAAAGATAACTGAATACATTTTGGCCAATATTTATGAAAAAAGATTATTTATTTGCAAAATTTTATAAGAAAAACACTTTTTTTTTCAACATTTTTCATTTATATAGCAAAAAAAAAAAACACAACCAAAATAAAGTTTTATCCGTCTCAAAAAAATTGCTAAAAAATTCATAGCGCTGAAAGCTGAAAAGTAGCCTGGACAGGAGGGGGGTGGATTTATTTGCAAAATTTTATAAGAAAACACTTTTTTCTTCAATATTTTTTAATTATAGCAAAAAAAAATTAAAATCCCACCAAAATAAAGTCTCAAATAAAATGCTAAAAACTTCATAGCGCTGAAGGTTGAAAATTGGCCTGGACAGGAGGAGGGGGGGGGGGGGTGGAAGTGTCCGGACTTGAGGTAGTTAATAACAGACATGTTTTTTTAGGTACGATTGGCCAGTACTGCTAGGGTGACGGTATGTAAAAAAAAACGAAAAAAAATAAATAATATTATAAAAAAATAAAAATGTAAAAAAATTATAATTTTGGTTTTAAACTAATTTGGGTTTTTTTTTTTTACTAAAAAGATAACTGAATACATTTTGGCCAATATTTATGAAGAAAGATTATTTATTTGCAAAATTTTATAAGAAAAACACTTTTTTTTCAACATTTTTCATTTATATAGCGAAAAAAAATTAAAATCCCACCAAAATAAAGTCTCAAAAAAAAATGCTAAAAAATTCATAGCGCTGAAGGCTGAAAATTGGCCTGGACAGGAGGGGGGGGGGGGGGGGGGGGTGTAAGTGTCCGGACTTGAAGTGGTTAATAAAAGACATGTCTTTTTAGATACGATTGGCCAGTACTGCTAGGGTGACGGTATGTAAAAAAAAAACAAAAAAATCATAAATAATATTATAAAAAAATAAAAATGTAAAAAATTATAATTTTGGTTATAAACTAATTTGTTTTTTTTTTTTTACTAAAAAGATAACTGAATACATTTTGGCCGATATTTATGAAGAAAGATTATTTATTTGTAAAATTTTATAAGAAAAACACTTTTTTCTTCCAACATTTTTCATTTATATAGCAAAAAAAAAAAAATCCCACCAAAATAAAGTTTTATCCGTCTTAAAAAAAATGCTGAACAATTCATAGCGCTGAAAGCTGAAAAGTGGCCTGGACAGGAGGGGGGTGGATTTATTTGCAAAATTTTATAAGAAAAACACCTTTTTCTTCCAACATTTTTCATTTATATAGCGAAAAAAAATTAAAATCCCACCAAAATAAAGTCTAAAAAAAAAATGCTAATAAATTCATAGCGCTGAAGCCTGAAAATTGGCCTGGACAGGAGGGGGGGGAGGGTGAAAGTGTCCGGACTTGAAGTGGTTAATAAAAGACATGTTTTTTTAGATACGATTGGCCAGTACTGCTAGGGTGACGGTATGTAAAAAAAAACAAAAAAAAAATAAATAATATTATAAAAAAATAAAAATGTAAAAAAATTATAATTTTGGTTTTAAACTAATTTGGGGTTTTTTTTTTACTAAAAAGATAACTGAATAAATTTTGGCCAATATTTATGAAGAAAGATTATTTATTTGCAAAACTTTATAAGAAAAACACTTTTTTTTCAACATTTTTCATTTATATAGCAAAAAAAAAAAAACACAACCAAAATAAAGTTTTATCCGTCTCAAAAAAATTGCTAAAAAATTCATAGCGCTGAAAGCTGAAAATTGTCCTGGACAGGAAGGGGGTGTATTTATTTGCAAAATTTTATAAGAAAAACACTTTTTTCTTCCAACATTTTTCATTTATATAGCGAAAAAAAATAAAAATCCCACCAAAATAAAGTCTCAAAAAAAATGCTAAAAAATTCATAGCGCTGAAGGCTGAAAATTGGCCTGGACAGGAGGGGGGGGGGGGGGGGGGGTGTAAGTGTCCGGACTTGAAGTGGTTAATAAAAGACAGGTTTTTTTAGATACGATTGGCCAGTACTGCTAGGGTGACGGTATGCAAAAAAAACCCAAAAAAAACATAAATAATATTATATAAAAATGTAAAAAATTATAATTTTGGTTATAAACTAATTTGGGTTTTTTTTTTTACTAAAAAGATAACTGAATACATTTTGGCCAATATTTATGAAGAAAGATTATTTATTTGCAAAATTTTAAAAGAAAAACCCTTTTTTTTCAACATTTTTCATTTATATAGCGAAAAAAAATTAAAATCCCACCAAAATAAAGTCTCAAAAAAAAATGCTAAAAAATTCATAGCGCTGAAGCCTGAAAATTGGCCTGGACAGGAGGGGGGGGGGGGGGGGGGGGTGGAAGTGTCCGGACTTGAAGTGGTTAATAAAATACATGTTTTTTTAGATACGATTGGCCAGTACTGCTAGGGTGACGCTATGTAAAAAAAACAAAAAAATCATAAATAATATTATAAAAAAATAAAAATGTAAAAAATTATAATTTTGGTTATAAACTAATTTGTTTTGTTTTTTTTACTAAAAAGATAACTGAATACATTTTGGCCAATATTTATGAAAAAAGATTATTTATTTGCAAAATTTTATAAGAAAAACACTTTTTTTTCAACATTTTTCATTTATATAGCAAAAAAAAAAAAACACAACCAAAATAAAGTTTTATCCGTCTCAAAAAAATTGCTAAAAAATTCATAGCGCTGAAAGCTGAAAAGTAGCCTGGACAGGAAGGGGGTGGATTTATTTGCAAAATTTTATAAGAAAACACTTTTTTCTTCAATATTTTTTAATTATAGCAAAAAAAAATTAAAATCCCACCAAAATAAAGTCTCAAATAAAATGCTAAAAACTTCATAGCGCTGAAGGTTGAAAATTGGCCTGGACAGGAGGAGGGGGGGGGGGGGGGGTGGAAGTGTCCGGACTTGAGGTAGTTAATAACAGACATGTTTTTTTAGGTACGATTGGCCAGTACTGCTAGGGTGACGGTATGTAAAAAAAAACGAAAAAAAATAAATAATATTATAAAAAAATAAAAATGTAAAAAAATTATAATTTTGGTTTTAAACTAATTTGGGTTTTTTTTTTTTACTAAAAAGATAACTGAATACATTTTGGCCAATATTTATGAAGAAAGATTATTTATTTGCAAAATTTTATAAGAAAAACACTTTTTTTTCAACATTTTTCATTTATATAGCGAAAAAAAATTAAAATCCCACCAAAATAAAGTCTCAAAAAAAAATGCTAAAAAATTCATAGCGCTGAAGGCTGAAAATTGGCCTGGACAGGAGGGGGGGGTGGGGGGAATGAAAGTGTCTGGACTTGAAGTGGTTAATAAAAGACATGTTTTTTTAGGTACGATTGGCCAGTACTGCTAGGGTGACGGTATGTAAAAAAAAACAAAAAAAAAATAAATAATATTATAAAAAAATAAAAATGTAAAAAAATTATAATTTTGGTTTTAAACAAATTTGGGTTTATTTTTTTACTAAAAAGATAACTGAATAAATTTTGGCCAATATTTATGAAGAAAGATTATTTATTTGTAAAATTTTATAAGAAAAACACTTTTTTTTTCAACATTTTTCATTTATATAGCAAAAAAAAAAAAACACAACCAAAATAAAGTTTTATCCGTCTCAAAAAAATTGCTAAAAAATTCATAGCGCTGAAAGCTGAAAATTGTCCTGGACAGGAAGGGGGTGTATTTATTTGCAAAATTTTATAAGAAAAACACTTTTTTCTTCCAACATTTTTCATTTATATAGCGAAAAAAAATAAAAATCCCACCAAAATAAAGTCTCAAAAAAAATGCTAAAAAATTCATAGCGCTGAAGCCTGAAAATTGGCCTGGACGGGGGGGGGGGGGGGGGGGGGGTGGAAGTGTCCGGACTTGAAGTGGTTAATAAAAGACATGTTTTTTTAGATACGATTGGCCAGTACTGCTAGGGTGACGGTATGTAAAAAAAAACGAAAAAAAATAAATAATATTATAAAAAAATAAAAATGTAAAAAAATTATAATTTTGGTTTTAAACTAATTTAGGTTTTTTTTTTTACTAAAAAGATAACTGAATAAATTTTGGCCAATATTTATGAAGAAAGATTATTTATTTGCAAAATTTTATAAGAAAAACACTTTTTTAAACATTTTTCATTTATATAGCGAAAAAAAATTAAAATCCCACCAAAATAAAGTCTCAAAAAAAAATGCTAAAAAATTCATAGCGCTGAAGCCTGAAAATTGGCCAGGACAGGAGGGGGGGGGGGGGGGGGGGTGTAAGTGTCCGGACTTGAAGTGGTTAATAAAAGACAGGTCTTTTTAGGTACGATTGGCCAGTACTGCTAGGGTGACGGTATGCAAAAAAAACCCCAAAAAAAACATAAATAATATTATATAAAAATGTAAAAAATTATCATTTTGGTTATAAACTAATTTGGGTTTTTTTTTTTACTTAAAAGATAACTGAATACATTTTGGCCAATATTTATGAAGAAAGATTATTTATTTGCAAAATTTTATAAGAAAAACACTTTTTTAAACATTTTTCATTTATATAGCGAAAAAAAATTAAAATTCCACCAAAATAAAGTCTCAAAAAAAAATGCTAAAAAATTCATAGCGCTGAAGGCTGAAAATTGGCCTGGACAGGAGGGGGGGGGGGGGGGGGTGTAAGTGTCCGGACTTGAAGTGGTTAATAAAAGACATGTTTTTTTAGATACGATTGGCCAGTACTGCTAGGGTGACGCTATGTAAAAAAAACAAAAAAATCATAAATAATATTATAAAAAAAAAATATTTATTTGCAAAATTTTATAAGAAAAACACTTTTTTTTTCAACATTTTTCATTTATATAGCAAAAAAAAAAAAACACAACCAAAATAAAGTTTTATCCGTCTCAAAAAAATTGCTAAAAAATTCATAGCGCTGAAAGCTGAAAAGTAGCCTGGACAGGAAGGGGGTGGATTTATTTGCAAAATTTTATAAGAAAACACTTTTTTCTTCAATATTTTTTAATTATAGCAAAAAAAATTAAAATCCCACCAAAATAAAGTCTCAAATAAAATGCTAAAAACTTCATAGCGCTGAAGGTTGAAAATTGGCCTGGACGGGGGGGGGGGGGGGGGGGAGGTGGAAGTGTCCGGACTTGAGGTAGTTAATAACAGACATGTTTTTTTAGGTACGATTGGCCAGTACTGCTAGGGTGACGGTATGTAAAAAAAAACGAAAAAAAAAAAATAATATTATAAAAAAATAAAAATGTAAAAAAATTATAATTTTGGTTTTAAACTAATTTGGGTTTTTTTTTTTACTAAAAAGATAACTGAATAAATTTTGGCCAATATTTATGAAGAAAGATTATTTATTTGCAAAATTTTATAAGAAAAACACTTTTTTAAACATTTTTCATTTATATAGCGAAAAAAAATTAAAATCCCACCAAAATAAAGTCTCAAAAAAAAAATGCTAAAAAATTCATAGCGCTGAAGCCTGAAAATTGGCCTGGACAGGAGGGGGGGGGGGGGGGGTGGAAGTGTCCGGACTTGAAGTGGTTAATAAAATACATGTTTTTTTAGATACGATTGGCCAGTACTGCTAGGGTGACGGTATGTAAAAAAAAACAAAAAAAAAATAAATAATATTATAAAAAAATAAAAATGTAAAAAAATTATAATTTTGGTTTTAAACTAATTTGGGTTTTTTTTTTTTTACTAAAAAGATAACTGAATACATTTTGGCCAATATTTATGAAAAAAGATTATTTATTTGCAAAATTTTATAAGAAAAACACTTTTTTTTTCAACATTTTTCATTTATATAGCGAAAAAAAATTAAAATCCCACCAAAATAAAGTCTAAAAAAAAAATGCTAAAAAATTCATAGCGCTGAAGCCTGAAAATTGGCCTGGACAGGAGGGGGGGAGGGGGGGGGGGGGTGTAAGTGTCCGGACTTGAAGTGGTTAATAAAAGACATGTTTTTTTAGGTACGATTGGCCAGTACTGCTAGGGTGACGGTATGTAAAAAAAAACCCCAAAAAAACATAAATAATATTATATAAAAATGTAAAAAATTATCATTTTGGTTATAAACTAATTTGTTTTTTTTTTTTTACTAAAAAGATAACTGAATACATTTTGGCCGATATTTATGAAGAAAGATTATTTATTTGCAAAATTTTATAAGAAAAACACTTTTTTTTCAACATTTTTCATTTATATAGCGAAAAAAAATTAAAATCCCACCAAAATAAAGTCTAAAAAAAAAATGCTAAAAAATTCATAGCGCTGAAGGCTGAAAATTGGCCTGGACAGGAGGGGGGGGGGGGGGGGGGTGTAAGTGTCCGGACTTGAAGTGGTTAATAAAAGACAGGTTTTTTTAGATACGATTGGCCAGTACTGCTAGGGTGACGGTATGCAAAAAAAAACCCAAAAAAAACATAAATAATATTATATAAAAATGTAAAAAATTATCATTTTGGTTATAAACTAATTTGGGTTTTTTTTTTACTAAAAAGATAACTGAATAAATTTTGGCCAATATTTATGAAGAAAGATTATTTATTTGCAAAATTTTATAAGAAAAACACTTTTTTAAACATTTTTCATTTATATAGCGAAAAAAAATTAAAATCCCACCAAAATAAAGTCTCAAAAAAAAAAAGCTAAAAAATTCATAGCGCTGAAGGCTGAAAATTGGCCTGGACAGGAGGGGGGTGGGGGGGGGGGGTTTGGGGGGGGGGGGGGTGAAAGTGTCCGGACTTGAAGTGGTTAATAAAAGACCATTTTTTCTAGGTACGATCGGTCAGATTTTCATCGTCTGATGAAGTTTCACCATTTCTGCCAGGGAAGGGAGACTTTTGCAGGCCATAGACGGGTCAAAAATCAGCCGATTTTCGCACCATTAATGGCTTAATTGGTTGGCCGTTTTTTGGGATTTTGGCACATTTTTATCAGTACAGTTGTACAAAAAATCTTCCCGGCAATGATGGGCAAATCGGCCAATCGTTTTACCAATAAAAAATACATAAAAAAAGAAAAAGAAGAAGAAGAGGAAGAGGAAGAAGAAGAAGAAGAGGAAGGAGGAGGAGAAGAAGAAGAAGAAGAATTCCAGTCCGCTATAATATTTTACATGAAAAAGTCTTGCGGTTGCAACAATGTATCCATTTGTATCCGAATAAAACCATCTGTATCCGAAATGAATACAAATGGATACAAATGGATACATTGTTGCAACCGCAAGACTTTTTCATGTAAAATATAATAGCGGAGCTCTCTGCAGGGACAGAAGTAAAAATGCCGGCCGTAGATGGGAAGAAAATCGGCCAATTTTTTTTACCGTTGGTGGTAACGTCAGCCTATTGAACGACCGATTTTTCGTTTTTTTTTTTTAAATGGCCGGTTTCCGACCCGTCTATGGCCTGCTTTTGGTGCCCAACCTTACGAGGCGTGCTGCTCATTCCCTCCAACTGAGTGACCATAGCTGTGCCAATGCTACCATTGTCTACCATTACGTAGGCGCAGGTGCGGGGGGTGCGGCCCGCAACGGGTGACACCAACCGCACCGGGTGACACCGACCTCACAGGGTGACACCGGACCCGCTCAACGAAAAGATAAGTTGTAAAGCAAGCCGATGATCCCCACAGGATGGATCGGATCCATTCTGCGGGGATTGTCGGAGGGGGTGTCACCGAGTGTTACTGCGCCGGGTGACACCGACCCTGGGGACGCTCTAGATACCTTCGTAGTTGATCAAGCCGTTGGCGTCCTCCTGGCCGGACATCAGCCTGTCCACTTCTTCTTCTGTCAGCTTCTCACCTAAGTGACAGACAAACGAGCAATAAATACCGGCAAGCGTCTTGAAAATGGCCGCCAAATACGTTGTCATCCAGAATGGCGGTCATAGAGGTGTCACTGTATTGTGAAAAGTCAGCTGGTGTCACCAAACGGAAATGAGGACCGCAAATGGTTGTATGCTGGAAAACAACGCAGGATTTCCTCCATCCTCCCCTCATTAACACGCTAATCAATAATCATTACAAAAAAAAAAATTCTGTTTTCAATACTTACGTTATTTTATGTCATCACTGGGTCTCTGTGCTTCTCTATGCAATGCAGCCAGATCGTGGGTGTCAGAAGGGGCCAGCAGGGGGCTGTACATTGTAGCTTCCTAAAAACACCACAGTGCCCGCCTCAGTACTCCTCTCGATCCAAGCGGTAGGAGGAGTTATGCAAATATCAAAATGCCCTGATGGGCGGGTGTCAGTCTGGAGGAGTGGGCGTTCCTAGGTAGGCTGTGTTTGCATAGGCAACGCCCACATGGGATGCTGAGCCTCCAGGATTGCAAGGACTGCAATCCAAGGAAGGATAGGGGTGGGGTCAGGGACAGTTAGGCTAGGAAGGAAAGAACTGATGATGCTGGACGTCCTCCAGCCAGGAAATGAGGCAGAGCTCTGTTTGGAGGGGAGGAGCCGGTACACCTGTGCAAGACTAAAGGGGAGGAGTCAGTACACCTGAGCAAGACTAAAGGGGAGGAGTCAGTACACCTGTGCAAGACTGAAGGGGAGGACCCGCTACACCTGTGCAAGACTGAAGGGGAGGAGCCGGTACACCTGTGCAAGACTGAAGGGGAGGAGTCAGAACACTTGAGCAAGACTGGAGGGGTGGAGCTGGTACACCTGTTCCAGACTGAAGGGGAGGAGTCAGTACACTTGAGCAAGACTGGAGGGGTGGAGCTGGTACACCTGTGCAAGACTGAAGGGGAGGAGTCAGAACACTTGAGCAAGACTGGAGGGGTGGAGCTGGTACACCTGTGCAAGACTGAAGGGGAGGAGTCAGAACACTTGAGCAAGACTGGAGGGGTGGAGCCGGTACACCTGTGCAAGACTGAAGGGGAGGAGTCAGAACACTTGAGCAAGACTGGAGGGGTGGAGCCGGTACACCTGTTCCAGACTGAAGGGGAGGAGTCAGTACACTTGAGCAAGACTAAAGGGGAGAGGCCAGTACACCTGTGCAAGACTGAAGGGGAGGAGTCAGTACACCTGTGCAAGACTGGAGGGGAGGAGCCAGTACACCTGTGCAAGACTGAAGGGGAGAGACCAGTACACCTGTGCAAGACTGAAGGGGAGGAGCCAGTGCACCTGTGCAAGACTGGAGGGGAGGGACCGGTACACCTGTGAAAGACTGGAGGGGAGGAGCCGGTACACCTGTGCAAGACTGGAGGGGAGGAGCCGGTACACCTGTGCAAGACTGGAGGGGAGGAGCCGGTACACCTGTGCAAGACTGGAGGGGAGGAGCCGGTACACCTGTGCAAGACTGAAGGGGAGAGACCAGTACACCTGTGCAAGACTGAAGGGGAGGAGCCAGTGCACCTGTGCAAGACTGGAGGGGAGGGACCGGTACACCTGTGCAAGACTGGAGGGGAGGAGCCGGTACACCTGTGCAAGACTGGAGGGGAGGAGCCGGTACACCTGTGCAAGACTGGAGGGGAGGAGTCGGTACACCTGTGCAAGACTGGAGGGGAGGAGCCGCTACACCTGTGCAAGACTGGAGGGGAGGAGCCGGTACACCTGTGCAAGACTGAAGGGGAGGAGCCGGTACACCTGTGCAAGACTGAAGGGGAGGAGCCGATACACCTGTGCAAGACTGAAGGGGAGGAGCCGGTACACCTGCGCAAGACTGAAGGGGAGGAGCCGGTACACCTGAGCAAGACTGAAGGGGAGGAGCCGGTACACCTGTACAAGACTGAAGGGGAGGAGCCGGTACACCTGTGCAAGACTGAAGTGGAGGAGCCGGTACACCTGTGCAAGACTGAAAGGGAGGAGCCGGTACACCTGTACAAGACTGAAGGGGAGGAGCCGGTACACCTGTGCACGACTGAAGGGGAGGAGCCGGTACACCTGTGCAAGACTGAAGGGGAGGAGCCGGTACATCTGTGCAAGACTGAAGGGGAGGAGCCGGTACACCTGTACAAGACTGAAGGGGAGGAGCCGGTACACCTGTGCAAGACTGAAGGGGAGGAGCCGGTACACCTGTACAAGACTGAAGGGGAGGAGCCGGTACACCTGTACAAGACTGAAGGGGAGGAGCCGGTACACCTGTGCACGACTGAAGGGGAGGAAGGGAGGTCAGAATTAAAGTATTGGATGATACAGGAAATGGATAAATTCAGTTTTGTGATTTCTTCTGCTGGGAATATCTCCTGTACATTGAGGAGGATCCTCTTAGTCCGGGTGTCGGCAACCCGCGGCTCCGGAGCCGCATGCGGCTCTTTTTCACCTTTCCTGCGGCTCCGGAGCACACTGCCCACCAGGTGACAGGCAATAGGGTCGGCAAGCCGCGGCTCTTTTAATGCAGCTCTTCTGTGTGCCGGGCGCCCGCTGGCAAACATTGGCTGTCAGGATGTAGGCGGGGCAGCCCGGATGTAGGCGGGGCAGCGTGACGAACTCCTCTCCTCTCACAGTCCGCCCTGAAGACCAGAACGGCGCGGGAACCCAGCGAGAGGAACGCGCGGAGCAAAGGTAAGTGAATTCACACAATATGGGGAATGAATTACTATGGGGGATGAATTACTATATGGGGGATGAATTACTATAGGGGGGATGAATTACTATATGGGGGATGAATTACTATATGGGGGATGAATTACTATAGGGGGGATGAATTACTATATGGGGGATTAATTACTATATGGGGGATGAATTACTATATGGGGGATGAATTACTATAGGGGGGATGAATTACTATATGGGGGATGAATTACTATATGGGGGATGAATTACTATGGGGGATGAATTACTATATGGGGGATGAATTACTATATGGGGGATGAATTACTATAGGGGGGATGAATTACTATAGGGGGGATGAATTACTATGGGGGATGAATTACTATATGGGGGATGAATTACTATGGGGGATGAATTACTATATGGGGGATGAATTACTATGGGGGATGAATTACTATATGGGGGATGAATTACTAAATGGGGTATGAATTACTATATGGGGGATGAATTACTATAGGGGGGATGAATTACTATAGGGGGGATGAATTACTATATGGGGGATGAATTACTATGGGGGATGAATTACTATATGGGGGATGAATTACTATATGGGGGATGAATTACTATATGGGGGATGTATTTTCAGTTTTAAAAATGTTTCTCTCAAAATAAATTTCAATCGTGGTTTTGGCGAGATTTGGCTCAGTCGAAAAAAAAGGTTGCCCACCACTGACCTAAGGGTATGATTGTGATTATGACGATACACTGTGGCCCTGATTAACCCTTTGCTTACTGGGCCCTTAAACCCCCTTCATGACCAGAGCGTTTTTTGCAATATATGCAGTGTCGGATTTGTTTTAAATGTTGCAATGGTTTTGCGGCTCCCAGTCTTTTTTTCCCTCTCGGAAACGGGTCCAAGTGGCTCTTTATGTCTTAAAGGTTGCAGACCCCTGTCTTAGTCAGTTGCTCCTGGAATAAGTGTCCCCATTGGAAGCTTTGCCCTTGCTTCCTGTTTCAGTGACAACTAAGGCCTCCATGCTGGGGACCATAAGGAAAGTTTCTGCAGGGCCAGTGTCAGCATAATGCAGGTTAGGCCTTAGGTCTCCTTAGGGCGCTGGGCTGGGGGGTAAAATCCAAATTCCCCGACACTTGCTGGTGATTCAGACATCATGGAGGGTTTAGTTTGCCTGCTATTTGCTAGGCCTCTGTAAGAGAGTGGGGGGGTTCAGTAGGCCGGTGGGGCGGTAGGCCGGTGGGGTGGTCTGCACATCCCACTCTCAGAGCGGACCTGCCAAGGTGCAGAGGAGGACAGAGTGGTGGAGGGATCTCAGGTGTGTGCAAGGAGCAGTCGGGGCTGTCAGTCAGGCACCAGTCAGGAGTCATGGCGTGCGGGGTGGGTCAGGCTATGGGCTGCCAGTGGAAGGCCTCATGGAGGAGAAGGAAGAGGAGAAAGGTCAAGGTGAAGGAGCCCCCCCCCCCGCTCTTTGCTGCAGCTGCCACAGGAGACCTTCACCTTCCTGCCCGGGACAAAGTCCCCCTAGCACCATCCGGAGGAGCCGCTGCAGGATAGGTGAGATCTGAGAGTATTGGCTATCCCCAAGGTGTGTGATCAGAGTAATACTGCCCCCCCTCCTGTCCTGCTGCCCCAACATCTCACACTGCACCCCTCCTGTCCTGCTGCACCCCTCCTGTCCTACTGCACCCCTCCTGTCCTGCTGCACCCCTCCTGTCCTGCTGCCCTCCTCCTGTCCTACTGCACCCCTCCTGTCCTGCTGCCCCTCCTCCTGTCCTGCTGCCCGCCATCCTGTCCTGCTGCCCCAACATCTCACACTGCACCCCTCCTGTCCTGCTGCCCTCCTCCTGTCCTACTGCTCCCCTCCTGTCCTGCTGCCCCCCCCCCCCCTGTCCTACTGCACCCCTCCTGTCCTGCTGCACCCCTCCTGTCCTGCTGCACCCCTCCTGTCTTGCTGCACCCCTCCTCCTGTCCTACTGCCCTCCGCCTGTCCTGCTGCCCCTCCTCCTGTCCTGCTGCCCCTCCTCCTGTCCTGCTGCACCCCCTCCTGTGATGCTGCTCCCCTCCTGTGATGCTGCTCCCCTCCTGTCCTGCTGCCCCTCCTCCTGTCCTGCTGCCCTCCTCCTGTGATGCTGCCCCTCCTCCTGTCCTGCTGCACCCCTCCTGTGATGCTGCTCCCCTCCTGTCCTGCTGCCCCTCCTCCTGTCCTGCTGCCCTCCTCCTGTGATGCTGCCCCTCCTCCTGTCCTGCTGCACCCCTCCTGTCCTAGTGCACCCCTCCTGTCCTGCTGCCCCAGCATCTCACACTGCCCTCCTGTCCTGCTGCCCCCCCTCCTGTCCTGCTGCCCCCCTCCTGTCCTGCTGCACCCCTTCTGTCCTGCTGCACCCCTTCTGTCCTGCTGCCCCCTCTCCTGTCCTGCTGCCCCCCCTCCTGTGATGCTGGTCCCCTCCTGTCCTGCTGCCCCCCCTCCTGTGATGCTGATCCCCTCCTGTCCTGCTGCACCCCTTCTGTCCTGCTGCACCCCTTCTGTCCTGCTGCCCCCTCTCCTGTCCTGCTGGCCCCCCCCCCCTGTGATGCTGATCCCCTCCTGTCCTGCTGCCCCCCCTCCTGTCCTGCTGCACCCCTCCTGTGATGCTGCCCCAACATCTCACACTGCCCTCCTCCTGTCCTCCAGCCCCTCTCCTGTCCTCCAGCCCTTCTCCTGTCCTCCAGCCCCTCTCCTGTCCTGCTTGCACCCCTCCTGTCCTGCTGCACCCCTTCTGTCCTGCTGCCCCCCCTCCTGTGATGCTGCTCCTCTCCTGTCCTGCTGCCCCTCCTCCTGTCCTGCTGCCCTCCTCCTGTCCTACTGCACCCCTCCTGTCCTGCTGCCCCCCTCCTGTCCTTCCGCCCCAACATCTCACACTGCCCTCCTGTCCTGCTGCCCCCCTCCTGTCCTGCTGCACCCCTTCTGTCCTGCTGCACCCCTCCTGTCCTGCTGCTCCCCCTCCTGTCCTGCTGCCCCCCCTCCTGTGATGCTGCTCCCCTCCTGTCCTGCTGCCCCCCCTCCTGTCCTGCTGCACCCCTCCTGTGATGCTGCTCCCCTCCTGTCCTTCTGCCCCAACATCTCACACTGCCCTCCTCCTGTCCTCCAGCCCCCCTCCTGTCCTGCAGCCCCCCTCCTGTCCTGCTCTACCCCTCCTATGATGCTGCTCCCCTCCTGTCCCAATGCCCCCCCACCTGTCCTTCTGCCCTATCTCTACTGCCCTCCTCCTGTCCCACTGCCCCCCACCTTTCTCATTGCCCCCCTCTTGTGCAACTTCTCCCCTTCTGTCACAAAAATCCTTGCACCGGCCCTGAGTTTCTGAGCGGTCTAAGATGAAGATGCTGGAGATCAGGAGGTACGTTTCTCAACGGTCTAAGACATAGATGCTGGGGACCATGAGAGAAGTTTCTGAGCTGTCTAAGACATAGACGCTGGGAACCATGAGGGAAGTTTCTGAGTGGTCTAAGACCTAGACACTAGGGACCCTGAGGCAAGTTTCTGAGCTGTCTAAGACGTAGACCCTGGGGACCCTGAGGCAAGTTTCTGAGCGGTCTAAGACGTAGACGCTGGGGACACTAAGGGAAGTTTCTGAGCGGTCTAAGACCTAGACGCTGGGGACTCTGAGGGAAGTTTCTGAGCGGTCTAAGACGTAGATGCTGGGAACCATGAGGCAAGTTTCAGAGCTGTCTAAGACCTAGACACTAGGGACCCTGAGGCAAGTTTCTGAGTGGTCTAAGACATAGACGCTGGGGACCCTGAGGCAAGTTTATGAGCGGTCTAAGACCTAGATGCTGGGGACCCTGAGGGAAATTTCTGAGCAGTTTAAGGCCTCACAGCTTTGGATCATGAGGCAAATTTGTCTGGTGTCTGATTACACGCCTATACACGACTACCGATAGCCATAATTATATCCAAGCCCTACATGGTCACAGGGATCAGTTCAGGGTCTTTACTCCCAACTCCCCAGGACAGCTGCCACCCTCCAGCTTCCTCCAGAAACGTCCAGTGAGACAGTCCTTCTCCAGGCCAGATCCATCCAGACCCTCAGCCCAGACTCAGGTTGCCTACAAAGAGAACATTTTCTGCTAGCAAGTGAGTCAGGCTGCCCAGACTGGGAAGGGGTTAAGTCTGTCTCTGCAATTTCCCAGACTTTTCTGGGCTCTGCCCTTTTCCCTGTGCTATTATAAAAAAGAGGGAGGGCACCGCTCACTGGTCAATCCGCATGGGAAGAAGGTGGAGACAAGCCAAAGGATGTCATCTCCAGCTACTGCAGAGAGCCCATGCCTAGCCAGGATGCCATAATCCCATGGAGTTACGAAGGGGACTGCTGTGCCCTGAAGGTATCGGATGACCGGAGCAATGGCACAACATGGGAACTGCCAGCATTGGACTAACACCTTGTTGCCTGGGCCACCACTTTGTGAATTATGGAATGTTCTCCTTACCATTCATGTTGGACAGTTCTACAGATCGATAAGTAAGCGTTGCATCAGCTGTTCTAAGCCTGGCCTGAAGACATTTAAAGGGGTGCATGATGGTCTCCGGCGTATGAAAGAACTTGGGCCAGTAGAGCCCATATGGGGTATGAAGCAAGGCCACCACTCAAAGGGTTAACTCCGCAAGCCAAGTGAAAGAGGAGTGCTACGGGGAACCAAGTAACGGTGTATAGTGTACAGCAGCCTATCGTGCAGAGTGGTACCTGGCTGGGTGGAGGGTTCTTCATTAGCGATGGGGTCGGTAATCTGGCTCCCTCCCCAGAGGTTCTTTTCCCAGAAAAACCAGAACCAAACCAATACTGAGACCTGCAGCTTCACCAAGGGGTACAGTAAGGCTGAGGGAGTTACCGTGAGAGCATAATCGAGGTCCACGCTAGGTGCTAGGCAGGATCAAACCAATACGGAGACCCGCAGCTTCACCAGGGGGTACAGCAAGGCTGAGGGAGTTACTGTAAGTGAGAACATGTACGAGGTCCGCGCTAGGTGCTAGGCAGGACCAAACCAATACGGAGACCCGCAGCTTCACCAGGGGGTACGGCAAGGCTGATGGAGTTACCGTAAGTGAGAGCATGATCGAAGGTCCACGCTAGGTGCTAGGCAGGACCAAACCAATACGGAGACCCACAGCTTTACCAGGGGGTACGGCAAGGCTGAGGGAGTTACCATAAGTGAGAGCATGTACGAGGTCCGTGCTAGGTGCTAGGCAGGACCAAACCAATACGGAGACCCGCAGCTTCACCAGGGGGTACGGCAAGGCTGATGGAGTTACCAAAAGTGAGAGCATGATCGAAGGTCCACGCTAGGTGCTAGGCAGGACCAAACCAATACGGAGACCCACAGCTTTATCAGGGGGTACGGCAAGGCTGAGGGAGTTACCATAAGTGAGAGCATGTACGAGGTCCGCGCTGGGTGCTAGGCGGGACCATGTTCTGTCACTGGGCGTGATGTGGCACAGGTACGCTGGGCGGGTGGAGAGGGCATGAGCTCAGCAGTGTCCCTCATAAATGCATCAACTCACGTGTAAGCTGTGAAGTAGGAAGGGACATGCTTCACAGAAGGACTGGAAATGGAACTACATTTTTTTTACATGGGGCTCCCCCTTAAAAACCTTCATCATGCATGAAAGTTCTGGTAAAAATTTTGGGGTGGACCCCACAAATTTTTTTTCTGCTTTTTTCTCAATTCTGCTGTAGATGAACTACAACAAAAATGATAGTTTCAAAAGAAAACCAAATTCTGGTAATTAACATTTCCCAGCAAGCATTTTTTTTTAATCGGAAAAAGGTTAAAAAGTCCCCCTAAAATACATAGTAGACCTTTATGGGTTTAGTATGTACAGTGAGGAACAGAAGTATTTGAACCCCCTGCGATTTTGCAAGTTCTCCCACTTCTCCATCATGGAGGGTCTGAAATTTACATTGTAGGGGCATTCCCACTCTGAGAGACAGAATTTTTTTTAAAAATTCAGGAGATCACATTGTATGATTTGTAAAGAATGTATTTGTCTCGCACGGCTGAACAGAAGTATTTGAACACCTAAGAAACAGCAAGAATTCTGGCTCTCAAAGATCTGTTACTGCGCCTTTATAAAGTCCCCCTCTACTCCACTCATTCATCTAACTTAGTAGCACCTGTCTGAGCTCTTTAAAGTCACCTGTCCACCCCACAGTCAGTCAGACGCCAACTACTACCATGGGCAAGACGAAAGAGCTGTCAACAGACACCAGAGACAAAATTGTGGACCTCCACAAGGCTGGAAAGGGCTACGGGGCAATTGCCAAGCAGCTTGGTGAAAATAGATCAACTGTTGGAGCAATTGTTAGACAATGGAAGAGGCTAAAGACGACTGTCAGTCTCCCTCGGACTGGGGCTCCATGAAAGATCTCCCCTCGTGGGGGATCACTGATGAGAAGAAAGGTGAGGAATCAGCCCAGAACTACAAGGGAGGAGCTGGTCAATGACATGAAGAGAGCTGGGACCACAGTTTCACAGGTCACTGTCGGTAGAACACTACGCCGTCATGGTTTCCAATCATGCATTGCACGGAAGGTTCCCCTGCTCAAGTCATCACGTGTCCAGGCCCGTCTGAAGGTTCCCCTGCTCCAGTCATCACATGTCCAGGCCCGTCTGAAGGTTCCCCTGCTCCAGTCATCACATGTTAAGGCCCGTCTGAAGGTTCCCCTGCTCCAGTCATCACATGTCCAGGCCCGTCTGAAGGTTCCCCTGCTCCAGTCATCACATGTCCAGGCCCGTCTGAAGGTTTCCCTGCTCCAGTCATCACGTGTCCAGGCCCGTCTGAAGGTTGCCAATGACCATCTGGATGATCCAGAGGAGGCATGGGAGAAAGTCATGTGGTCAGATGAGACCAAAGTAGAACTTCTTGGTCTAAACTTCACTCGTCGTGTTTGGAGGAAAAAGAAGGACGAGTTGCATCCCAAGAACACCATCCCTACTGTGAAGCATGGTGGTGGTAACATCATGCTTTGGGGGTGCTTTTCTGCGAAGGGGACAGGATGACTGCACTGTATTAAGGAGAGGATGAATGGGGCCTTTTATTGTGAGATTTTGAGCAACAACCTCCTTCCCTCAGTCAGAGCATTGAAGATGGGTGGTGGCTGGGTCTTCCAACATGACAACGACCCGAAGCACACAGCCAGGAGAACCAAGGAGTGGCTCCGTAAGAAGCATATCAAGGTTCTGGAGTGGCCTAGCCAGACCTAAATCCAATAGAACATCTTTGGAGGGAGCTGAAACTCCGTGTTGCTCAGCGACAGCCCCGAAACCTGACAGATGTAGAGGAGATCGGTGTGGAGGAGTCGGCCTAAATCCCTGTTGCAGTGCAAACCTGGTCAGGGACTACAGGAAACGTCTGACCTCTTTAATTGCAGACAAAGGCTTCTGTACCAAATATTAACACGGATCTTCTCAGGGGTTCAAATACTTCTGTTCAGCCGTGCAAGACAAATACATTCTTTACAAATCATACAATGTGATCTCCTGAATTCTGTCCTCAGAGTGGGAATCCCCTGCAATGTGAATGTCAGACCCTCCATGATGGAGAAGTGGGAGAACTTGCAGAATTCGCAGGGGGTTCACATACTTCTGTTCCTCACTGTATACTGGGGGACCTCCAAAAGTCCCCTCCAAATAAATACCAGACCTTTAAAGCTCAGATATGTATATCTGAAGGGGTTCCCGTGACCTTTTTCTTTTTTTTTTTTTGTACAAAGAAAATTAAGCTGCTAAGGGAACGTTATTTACTGTCAATTTATTTTTTTTTCTTCTGTTACTAGTGGGTTTTATTTTTAAATGTGCCCAAACACACAGGCAGGTTGAAGGCATCGCCCAGGCATGCTTTTTAAAGAAATTTAGCATTTAACTTTTTTTTTTTTAATTGGAAAAAGGTTAAAAAGCCCCCCAAAATACATAGTAGACCTTTATGGG
This sequence comes from Staurois parvus, assembly GCF_062004578.1. Classification (NCBI taxonomy): domain Eukaryota; kingdom Metazoa; phylum Chordata; class Amphibia; order Anura; family Ranidae; genus Staurois; species Staurois parvus. The sequence goes on from NW_028318969.1 coordinate 314,775, forward strand.
TTTAGTAGGTATACTGGGGGGCCTCCAAAAGTCCCCTCCAAATAAATACCAGACCTTTAAAGCTCAGATATACAGTCAGGTCCATAAATATTGGGACATGGACACAATTCTAACATTTTTGGCTCTATACACCACAATGGATTTGAAATGAAACGAACAAGATGTGCTTTAACTGCAGACTGTCAGCTTTAATTTGAGGGTATTTACATCCAAATCAGGTGAACGGTGTAGGAATTACAACAGTTTGCATATGTGCCTCCCACTTGTTAAGGGACCAAACGTAATGGGACAATTGGCTTCTCAGCTGTTCCTTGGCCAGGTGTGTGTTATTCCCTCATTATCCCAATTACAATGAGCAGATAAAAGGTCCAGAGTTCATTTCAAGTGTGCTAATTGCATTTGGAATCTGTTGCTGTCAACTCTGAAGATGAGATCCAAAGAGCTGTCACTATCAGTGAAGCCATCATTAGGCTGAAAAAACAAAACAAACCCATCAGAGAGATAGCAAAAACATTAGGCGTCGCCAAAACAACTGTTTGGAACATTCTTAAAAAAAAGGAACGCACCAGTAAGCTCAGCAACACCAAAAGACCCGGAAGACCACGGAAAACAACTGTGGTGGATGACCGAAGAATTCTTTCCCTGGTGAAGAAAACACCCTTCACAACAGTTGGCCAGATCAAGAACACTCTCCAGGAGGTAGGTGTATGTGTGTCAAAGTCACCAATCAGGAGAAGACTTCACCAGAGTGAATACAGAGGGTTCACCACAAAATGGAAACCATTGGTGAGCCTCAGAAACAGGAAGGCCAGATTAGAGTTTGCCAAACAACATCTAAAAAAGCCTTCACAGCTCTGGAACAACATCCTATGGACAGAGGAGACCGACATCAACTTGTACCAGAGTGATGGGAAGAGAAGAGGATGGAGAAGGAACTGCTCATGATCCTAAGCATACCACCTCATCAGTGATCATGGTGGTGGTAGTGTCATGGCGTGGGCATGTATGGCTGCCAATGGAACTGCTTCTCTTGTATTTATTGATGATGTGACTGCTGACAGAAGCAGCCGGATGAATTGTGAAGTGTTTCGGGAATATTATCGGCTCATATTCAGCCAAATGCTTCACAACTCATTGAACGCTTCACAGTGCAGATGGACAATGACCCAAAGCAGACTGCAAAAGCAGCCAAAGAGTTTTTTAAGGGGAAGAAGTGGAATGTTCTGCAATGGCCAAGTCAATCACCTGACCTGAATCCGATTGAGCATTTCACTTGCTGAAGACAAAACTGAAGGGAAAATGCCCCAAGAACAAGCAGGAACTGAAGACAGTTGCAGTAGAGGCCTGGCAGAGCATCACCAGGGATGACACCGAGCGTCTGGTGATGTCTATGCGTTCCACACTTCAGGCTGTCATTGACTGCAAAGGATTTGCAACCAAGTATTAAAAAGTGAAAGTTTGATTTATGATTATTATTCTGTCCCATTACTTTTGGTACCTTAAAAAGTGGGAGGCACATATGCAAACTGTTGTAATTCCTACACTGTTCACCTGATTTGGATGTAAATACCCTCAAATTAAAGCTGACAGTCTGCCGTTAAAGCACATCTTGTTCGTTTCATTTCAAATCCATTGTGGTGGTGTATAGAGCCAAAAATGTTAGAATTGTGTCGATGTCCCAATATTTATGGACCTGACTGTATATATTCAAAGGGGTTCCCATGCCCTTTTTTTTTTTTTTTTTGAATGCATCACCCAGGCATGCTTTTTAAAGAAATTTTGCATTTTAATTTTTGTTTTTTTGTTACAAAGAAAATTAAGCTGCTATGGGAACATTATTTACTGGCAATTTTTTTTTCTTCTGTAAGTAGTGGGTTGTATTTTTACAAGCGCCCAAACACACAGGCAGGTTGAAGGCATCACCTAGGCATGTTTTTTAAAGAAATTTTGCATTTACATTTTTTTTTTTAAATTGGAAAAAGGTTAAAAAACCCCCAAAAATACATAGTAGACCTTTATGGGTTTAGTAGGTATACTGGAGGACCTCCAAAAGTCCTCTCCAAATAAATACCAGACCTTTAAAGCTCAGATATGAATATACAAGGGGATTCCCATGCCCCTTTTTTTTTCTTAAGGCATCACCCAGGCATGCTTTTTAAAGAAATTTTGCATTTTATTTCTTTTTTCTTTTTATTTTTTTTAGCAGTAGTACATTTTCTCCATGCTATTTGTTTAATTCCTATTAATAATGGTCAGAATTTATGTGATTTGGCTCACATTCACTTCGACGGGGTTTGGGTCAAAGTCCAAACCTGTGAGCTGTTGAAGGAACCTCCTGCAAACTGAATCCAGGTATGTGTGTCTCGGCCTACGCAAGGCCACTGACTGGTGCCAAGGAATGGTAAAAGTTGGACCTTCTCTGAGAATTGTTGTAGGTCAGGAATGTACGCATAAAGATTTGGACGGTCAAAAGTCCACCTTAAATAATTTGCCTCCGCACCTAGAGTCGCCAGGACGTGCCGGATCTCAGCGCCCATGACGGTGCCGTTGCCTTCTTTGTCGAAGACGCGCAATCCCTCTACAAAGTCCTCGTAGGTTCCCTTCTCCTTGGACCTGGAGATGTGCTGCATCATGGGCAGGAAGGTGTCAAAGTCCATCAGTTTAGTGTTCAGTTCTGCAAAAGACATAAAATTCCATTATTTCGCATTTTTATTTGTTGTTTTTAGTTTTTTTTTTTTTTCGATGGGTGGATCGGGATCAACCTAACCTAAATACTCAAACCTCTGAATGTGCACTGGGTACCGTCATCTGCTCTGTTGATACATTGATTGGTCTACACATGCCCCAATGTCTCAGAAACCTATCGTGAGGGTACCTACTGGCCACCATCTAAAAAAACGTGCAGGTTGGCTTGCTGACCCAATGGGTTGGCTTGCTGACCTAATAGGTTGGCTTGCTGACCCAGTGGGTTGGCTTGTTGACCTAATGAGTTGGCTTGCTGACCCAATGGGTTGGCTTGCTGACCCAATAGGTTGGCTTGCTCACCCAGTGCGTTCTGAGACAGTGACTCAAAACACATTCGCAGATCAAGAGTTCCCCCTTCACTTGCCTCCTGCTTGTTGTGAGCAAATGACTGAGAAAGTGTTGAAGCCGCAGGACACCGGCATCAACCTACCTACAATATGGCTGCCTACAGGTTAGGTGACTAAAGGCCAACTCTATTCTAACCCCCCCGTGGTCCTCCTACCTCACTTAAGTGGTATTGTATTGTTTTTTACTGGTCTTTTCCTAAAGTCTCCTAGTTGGTCACGTGACGTGATATGTCATCTTCTTCCTTGGTCTTCTCCTGGTGGTGGACGGTCTTCAATGGTGCAGAGAATAGGACTGTCATGATGACATCGACACAATGTTTTGGTAGGTGTAGCCGAGCTAGGGCATGGGAACAGGACACCCTGATCAGCAAGGTGTAGTCCTATGAGAAGAGATGTGATGTCTCATCTTCTTCCTTGGTCTTCTCCTGGTGGTGGATGGTCCTCAGGGGTGCAGAGAATGGGACTGACATGATGACATCAACACAGTGTTTTGGTAGGTGTAGCCCCTCCTGTGGTGATGTAGTGTGGAGTTGATGCCCCTTAATAAGTCAGCTGTGGGAGACTGGAGCATGGGAGCAGGACTACCCTAATAACCAAGGTGTAGTCCTATGAGAAGAGATGTGATGTGTCATCTTCTTCCTTGGTTTTCTTCTGTTGATGGACGGTCCTCAATGGTGGACAGAATGGGACTGACATGATGACATCAACACAATGTTTTGGTAGGTGTAGCCCCTCCTGTGGTGATGTAGTTGGTGGAGTTGATGCCCCTTAATATGCCAACTGGGGGGGACTGGGGATGGGAGCAGGACACCCCTAATCAACAAGGTGTAGTCCTATGAGAAGAGAAATGATGTGTCATCTTCTTCCTTGGTTTTCTCCTGCTAGTGGATAGTCCTCAATGGTGCAGAGAATGGGACTTACATGATGACATCATCACAATGTTTTGGTAGGTGTAGCCCCTCCTGTGGTGATGTAGAGGGTGGAGTTGATGCCCCTTAATATGCCAGCTGTGGGGGACTGAGGTATGGGAGCAGGACTCCCCTAATAACCAAGGTGTAGTCCTATGAGAAGAGACGTGATGTGTCATCTTCCTTCTTGGTCTTCTCCTGCTGGTGGATGGTCCTCAATGGTGCAGAGAATGGGACTGACATGATGACATCAGCAAAGTGTTTTGGTAGGTGTAGCCGAGCTAGGGCATGGGAGCAGGACACCCCTGATCAGCAAGGTGTAGTCCTATGTGAAGAGATGCAATGTGTCATCTTCCTCCTTGGTCTTCTTCTGTTGGTGGACGGTCCTCAATGGTGCAGAGAATGGGACTGACATGATGACATCAACACAATGTTTTTGTAGGTGTAGCTGAGCTAGGGCATGGGAGCAGGACACCCCTGATCAGTAAGGTGTAGTCCTATGTGAAGAGACGCAATGTGTCATCTTCCTCCTTGGTTTTCTTCTGTTGGTGGATGGTCCTCAATGGTGCAGAGAATGGGACTGACATGATGACATCAGCACAGTGTTTTGGTAGGTGTAGCCGAGCTAGGGCATGGGAACAGGACACCCCTGATCAGCAAGGTGTAGTCCTTTGAGAAGAGACGTGATGTGTCATCTTCTTCCTTGGTCTTCTCCTGGTGGTGGACGGTCCTCAATGGTGCAGAAAAGTGGGACTGACATGATGACATTAACACAGTGTTTTGGTAGGTGTAGCCTCTCCTGTGGTGAAGTAGTTGGTGGAGTTAATGCCCCTTAATAAGTCAGCTGTGGGAGACTGGGGCATGGGAGCAGGACACCCAAAATCAGCAAGGTGTAGTCCAATGAGAAGAGACATAATGTGTCATCTTCTTCCTGGTCTTCTCCTGGTGGTGGACGGTCCTCAATGGTGCAGAGAATGGGACTGACACGATGACATCAACACAGTGTTTTGGTAGGTGTATGTTCTCCTAGCTGACCTGGGCCCAGCATGCTCCAATCTGGCCTGTGGCAGAAGCTTGGAAGAGTCTTAAACTGGCCTGTAGTAGGCAGAATAAACTGAATGTTGGCCAACCACCTGGGCCTACAGAATCTACACTGACCTGTGACAGAGGCTGAAGTAACCGAAAGTTAGCCACATACCTCCCATCTTTTTGCGATAGGAACGAGGGGCACCTGTTAGCAAAAATATGTATGCATAGGACACAACCTCTGGCCTGCCCCCCCTTAAATAATTATACAAAATAAATGATCAGTTAAACCCACAAGTGATTATTTTACCACTTCTGTTCCTTTACATTGGCTTTTGAAATTTACCAATGCAAACATTTTGAAACTGGATGAATGGTTTAGCACTGGGAAACACTTTATGAAAGATAACTAGAGCATTTTATATACAACCATTTAGATCAGACCAAAATGAGGGACAAATGAGGAGGAAAAAGGGACAGAGGGACTTTGTTCCAAATTAGGGACAGTCTTTCGAAATCAGGGACAGTTGGGAGCTATGTAGCCACACGTCTGGGCCTAGAGAATCTACATTGGCCTTTGGCAGAGGCTGAAGAAGCTGAGAGTTAGTCAACCCCCTGGGCCTACAGAATCTACACTGGCCTGTGGCAAAGGCTGAAGTACCTGAAAGGTTGCCAACCATCTGGGCCTATAGAATATACACTGGCCTGAGGCAGATGCTGAAGACAATGAATGTTAGCCAACCACCTGGGCGTATAGAACCTACACTGGCCTGTGACAGAGGCTGAAGACAATGAATGTTAGCCAACCACCTGGGCCTACAGAACCTACACTGGCCTGTGACAGAGGCTGAAGTAGCTGAAAGGTTGCCACCCACCTGGACCTATAGAATCTACACTAGACTGTGGCAAAGGCTGAAAAAATGAAAGGTAGCTACTCATCATCTGGGCCTACAGAGTCTAAACTGGTCTGTGGCAGAAGCCTAGAAAGTCCTACAGCTGACCTAAAGCATAGAACAAAAGATACTGGAAACTGAGAGTTAGCCACCCATCCGGGCCTACAGAACCTACACTGGCCTGTGGCAAAGGCTGAAGAAACTGAAAGTTACCCAACCATCTGGGCCTACAGAATCTAAATTGGCCTGTGGCAGAGGCTGAAGTACCTGAAAGGTAGCCACCCATCTGGGCCTATAGAATATACACTGGCCTGTGTCAGAGGCTGAAGAAAATGAATGTTAGCCAACCACCTGGGCCTACAGAATCTACACTAGCCTTCGGCAGAGGCTGAAGAAACTGAGTTAGCCAACCATCTGGGCCTTCATAACCTACAGTGGCCTGTGGCAGAGGCTGAAGTAGCTGAAAGGTTGCCACCTATCTGGGCCTACAGAATCTACACTAGACTGTGGCAGAGGCTCAATAAAATGAAAGGTAGCTACTCATCATCGGGGTCTACAGAGTCTACACTGGTCTGTGGCAAAAGCCTAGAAAGTCCTACAGCTGACTTAAGGCAGAGAACAAAAGATGCTGGAAACTGAAAGCTAGCTACTCACCTGGTCCTACAGAATCTACATTGGACTGTGACAGAGGCTGAAGAAACTTAAAGGTAGCCACCCGCCTGGATCTATAGAATCTACACTAGCCTGTGGCAGAGGCTGAAGAAACTGCGAGTTAGCCAACCCCCTGGGCCTACAGAATCTACACTAGCCTGTGGCTGAGGCTGAAGTAGCTGAAAGGTAGCCACCCATCTGGATCTATAGAATCTACACTAGCCTGTGGCAGAGGCTGAAGAAACTGCGAGTTAGCCAACCCCCTGGGCCTACAGAATCTACACTGGCCTGTGACAGAGGCTGAAGAAACTGAGCTAGCAAACCCCCTGGGCCTACAGAATCTACACTAGCCTGTGGCAGAGGCTGAAGAAACTGAGCTAGCCAACCACCTGGGCCTACAGAATCTACACTAGCCTGTGGCTGAGGCTGAAGTAGCTGAAAGGTAGCCACCCATCTGGGTCTATAGAATCTACACTAGCCTTTGGCAGAGGATGAAGAAGCTGAAAGTTAGCCAACCATCTGGGCCTACCAAATCTACACTGGCCTATGGCAGAGGCTGAAGTAACTGAAAAGTAGCCACCCTTCTGGGCCTATTAAATATACACTGGCCTGTGACAGAGGCTGAAGAAACTGAGAGTTAGCCAACCATCTGTGCCTACAGAACCTACAACAGCCTGTGGCAGAGGCTGAAGTAGCTGAAAGGTTGCCACCCATCTGGACTTATCTACACTAGACTGTGGCAGAGGCAGAATAAAATGAAAGGTAGCTACTCATCATCTGGGCCTACAGAGTCTAAATTGGTCTGTGGCAGAAGCCTAAAAAGTCCTACAGCTAAGAACGAAAGATACTGGCAGACAGTAACCCATCTAAGCCTAAAAAAATTGGGAGGTCTACTGAGTGGAGGGAACTTTTGTTTAAGTTTTTGGGTGTCCTGCATCTCCTAACCCTCTACCCAAGACAACTGAGCCAATATATTTTGCAAAAGAGGATTAGCGGCCTTGAAATCTGATTGTTGCTACTGGTGGGTTGGTGGGTCATTAAGTGTTTTGGGGCAGGAAACCATTGAGAAGCCAGGAGAGACCATTATAGATCCGACAGCTCCTTCAGGGGTCATTGCTCCACACGTCTTGAAATCTGATTGTTGCAACTAGTGGGTAAGTGGGTCATTAAGTGTTTTGGGGCAGCACACCATTGAGAAGGCAGGAGAGCCCATTACAGATCCAACAACCCCTTCAGGAGTCATTGCTCCACACGTCTTGAAATCTGATTATTGCTACTGGTGGGTTGGTGGGTCGTTAAGTGTTTTGGGGCAGGACACCATTGAGAAAGCAGGAGAGCCCATTATGGATCCGACAGCTCCTTCAGGGGTCATTGCTCCACACGTCTTGAAATCTGATTATTGCTACTGGTGGGTTGGTGGGTCGTTAAGTGGTTTGGGGCATGACACCATTGAGAAGGCAGGAGAGCCCATTATGGATCCGACAGCTCCTTCAGGGGTCATTGCTCCACACGTCTTGAAATCTGATTGTTGCTACTGATGGGTTGGTGGGTCGTTAAGTGTTTTGGGGCAGGACACCATTGAGAAGGTAGGAGAGCCCATTAATGGTCCGACAGCCCCTTCAGGGGTCATTGTTCCACACGTCTTGAAATCTGATTGTTGCAACTAGTGGGTAAGTGGATTATTAAGTGTTTTGGGGCAGGACACCATTGAGAAAGCAGGAGAGCCCATTAAAGATCCAACAGCCCCTTCAGGGGTCATTGCTCCACACGTCTTGAAATCTGATTGTTGCTACTGGTGGGTTGGTGGGTCGTTAGGTGTTTTGGGGCAGGACACCGATGAGAAGGCAGGAGAGCCCATTAATGGTCCAACAGCTCCTTCAGGGGGTCATTGCTCCACACATCTTGAAATCTGATTATTGCTACTGGTGGGTTGGTGGGTCGTTAAGTGGTTTGGGGCAGGACACCATTGAGAAGGCAGGAGAGCCCATTATGGATCCGAAAGCTCCTTCAGGGGTCATTGCTCCACACTTCTTGAAATCTGATTGTTGCTACTGGTGGGTTGGTGGGTCATTAAGTGTTTTGGGGCAGGACACCATTGAGAAGCCAGGAGAGACCATTAAAGATCCGACAGCTCCTTCAGGGGTCATTGCTCCACACGTCTTGAAATCTGATTGTTGCAACTGGTGGGTAAGTGGGTCATTAAGTGTTTTGGGGCAGCACACCATTGAGAAGGCAGGAGAGCCCATTACAGATCCAACAACCCCTTCAGGAGTCATTGCTCCACACGTCTTGAAATCTGATTGTTGGTACTGGTGGGTAAGTGGGTCGTTAAGTGTTTTGGGGCAGGACACCATTGAGAAGGCAGGAGAGCCCATTATGGATCCGACAGCTCCTTCAGGGGTCATTGCTCCACACGTCTTGAAATCTGATTGTTGCTACTGGTGGGTAAGTGGGTCAATAAGTGTTTTGGGGCAGGACACCATTGAGAAGGCAGGAGAGCCCATTATGGATCTGACAGCTCCTTCAGGGGTCATTGCTCCACACGTCTTGAAATCTGATTGTTGCTACTGGTGGGTTGGTGTCTCGTTAAGTGTTTAGGGGCAGGACACCATTGAGAAGGTAGGAGAGCCCATTAATGGTCCGACAGCCCCTTCAGGGGTCATTGCTCCACACGTCTTGAAATCTGATTGTTGCAACTAGTGGGTAAGTGGGTCATTAAGTGTTTTGGGGCAGGACACCATTGAGAAGGCAGGAGAGCCCATTAAAGATCCAACAGCCCCTTCAGGGGTCATTGCTCCACACGTCTTGAAATCTGATTGTTGCTACTGGTGGGTTGGTGGGTTGGTGGGTCGTTAAGTGTTTTGGGGCAGGACACCATTGAGAAGGCAGGAGAGCCCATTAAAGTTCCAACAGCTCCTTCAGGGGTCATTGCTCCACACGTCTTGAAATCTGATTGTTGCAACTAGTGGGTAAGTGGGTCATTAAGTGTTTTGGGGAAGGACACCATTGAGAAGGCAGGAGAGCCCATTATGGATCCGACAGCTCCTTCAGTGTCATTGCTCCACACGTCTTGAAATCTGATTGTTGCTACTGGTGGGTTGGTGGGTCGTTAAGTGTTTTGGGGCAGGACACCATGGAGAAGGCAGGAGAGCCCATTGCAGATCCAACAGCTCCTTCAGGGGTCATTGCTCCACACGTCTTGAAATCTGATTGTTGCTACTGGTGGGTTGGGGGGTCGTTAAGTGTTTTGGGGCAGGACACCATTGAGAAGGCAGGAGAGCCCATTAAAGATCCAACAGCTCCTTCAGGGGTCATTGCTCCACACGTCTTGAAATCTGATTGTTGCTACTGGTGGGTTGGTGGGTCGTTAAGTGTTTTTGGGCAGGACACCATTGAGAAGGCAGGAGAGCCCATTAATGGTCCAACAGCTCCTTCAGGGGTCATTGCTCCACATGTCTTGAAATCTGATTGTTGCTACTGGTGGGTTAGTGGGTCGTTAAGTGTTTTGGGGTAGGACACCATTGAGAAGGCAAAAGAGCCCATTATATATCCAACAGCTCCTTCAGGGGTCATTGCTCCACACGTCTTGAAATCTGATTGTTGCTACTGGTGGGTTGGTGGGTCATTAAGTGTTTTGGGGTAGGACACCATTGAGAAGGCAGGAGAGCCCATTATAGATCCAACAGCCCCTTCAGGGGTCATTGCTCCACACGTCTTGAAATCTGATTGTTGCTACTAGTGGGTAAGTGGGTCGTTAAGTGTTTTTGGGCAGGACACCATTGAGAAGGCAGGAGAGCCCATTAAAGTTCCAACAGCCCCTTCAGGGGTCATTGCTCCACACGTCTTGAAATCTGATTGTTGCAACTAGTGGGTAAGTGGGTCATTAAGGGTTTTGGGGCAGGACACCATTGAGAAGGTAGGAGAGCCCATTATGGATCCGACAGCTCCTTCAGGGGTCATTGCTCCACACGTCTTGAAATCTGATTGTTGCTACTGGTGGGTTGGTGGGTCGTTAAGTGTTTTGGGGCAGGACACTATTGAGAAGGCAGGAGGGCCCATTAAGTATCCAACAGCGCCTTCAGGGGTCATTGCTCCACAAGTCTTGAAATCTGATTGTTGCAACTGGTGGGTAAGTGGGTCATTAAGGGTTTTGGGGCAGGACACCATTGAGAAGGCAGGAGAGCCCATTAATGGTCCAACAGCTCCTTCAGGAGTCATTGCTCCACGTCTTGAAATCTGATTGTTGCTACTGGTGGGTTGGTGGGTCGTTAAGTGTTTTGGGGCAGGACACCATTGAGAAGGCAGGAGAGCCCATTAAAGTTCCAACAGCTCCTTCAGGGGTCATTGCTCCACACGTCTTGAAATCTGATTGTTGCAACTAGTGGGTAAGTGGGTCATTAAGTGTTTTGGGGCAGGACACCATTGAGAAGGCAGGAGAGCCCATTATGGATCTGACAGCTCCTTCAGTGTCATTGCTCCACACGTCTTGAAATCTGATTGTTGCTACTGGTGGGTTGGTGGGTCGTTAAGTGTTTTGGGGCAGGACACCATGGAGAAGGCAGGAGAGCCCATTATGGATCCAACAGCTCCTTCAGTGTCATTGCTCCACACGTCTTGAAATCTGATTGTTGCTACTGGTGGGTTTGTGGGTCGTTAAGTGTTTTGGGGCAGGACACCATTGAGAAGGCAGGAGAGCCCATTAATGGTCCCACTGCTCCTTCAGGGGTCATTGCTCCACACGTCTTGAAATCTGATTGTTGCTACTGGTGGGTAAGTGGGTCGTTAAGTGTTTTGGGGCAGGACACCATTGAGAAGGCAGGAGAGCCCATTAAAGTTCCAACAGCTCCTTCAGGGGTCATTGCTCCACACGTCTTGAAATCTGATTGTTGCAACTAGTGGGTAAGTGGGTCATTAAGGGTTTTGGGGCAGGACACAATTGAGAAGGCAGGAGAGCCCATTAATAGTCCGACAGCCCCTTTAGGGTCATTGCTCCACACGTCTTGAAATCTGATTGTTGCAACTAGTAGGTAAGTGGGTCATTAAGTGTTTTGGGGCAGGACACCATTGAGAAGGCAGGAGAGCCCATTGCAGATCCAACAGCTCCTTCAGGGGTCATTGCTCCACACGTCTTGAAATCTGATTGTTGCTACTGGTGGGTTGGGGGGTCGTTAAGTGTTTTGGGGCAGGACACCATTGAGAAGGCAGGAGAGCCCATTAAAGATCCAACAGCTCCTTCAGGGGTCATTGCTCCACACGTCTTGAAATCTGATTGTTGCTACTGGTGGGTTGGTGGGTCGTTAAGTGTTTTTGGGCAGGACACCATTGAGAAGGCAGGAGAGCCCATTAATGGTCCAACAGCTCCTTCAGGGGTCATTGCTCCACATGTCTTGAAATCTGATTGTTGCTACTGGTGGGTTAGTGGGTCGTTAAGTGTTTTGGGGTAGGACACCATTGAGAAGGCAAAAGAGCCCATTATATATCCAACAGCTCCTTCAGGGGTCATTGCTCCACACGTCTTGAAATCTGATTGTTGCTACTGGTGGGTTGGTGGGTCATTAAGTGTTTTGGGGTAGGACACCATTGAGAAGGCAGGAGAGCCCATTATAGATCCAACAGCCCCTTCAGGGGTCATTGCTCCACACGTCTTGAAATCTGATTGTTGCTACTAGTGGGTAAGTGGGTCGTTAAGTGTTTTTGGGCAGGACACCATTGAGAAGGCAGGAGAGCCCATTAAAGTTCCAACAGCCCCTTCAGGGGTCATTGCTCCACACGTCTTGAAATCTGATTGTTGCAACTAGTGGGTAAGTGGGTCATTAAGGGTTTTGGGGCAGGACACCATTGAGAAGGTAGGAGAGCCCATTATGGATCCGACAGCTCCTTCAGGGGTCATTGCTCCACACGTCTTGAAATCTGATTGTTGCTACTGGTGGGTTGGTGGGTCGTTAAGTGTTTTGGGGCAGGACACTATTGAGAAGGCAGGAGGGCCCATTAAGTATCCAACAGCGCCTTCAGGGGTCATTGCTCCACACGTCTTGAAATCTGATTGTTGCAACTGGTGGGTAAATGGGTCATTAAGTGTTTTGGGGCAGGACACCATTGAGAAGGCAGGAGAGCCCATTAATGGTCCAACAGCTCCTTCAGGAGTCATTGCTCCACGTCTTGAAATCTGATTGTTGCTACTGGTGGGTTGGTGGGTCGTTAAGTGTTTTGGGGCAGGACACCATGGAGAAGGCAGGAGAGCCCATTATGGTTCCAACAGCTCCTTCAGTGTCATTGCTCCACACGTCTTGAAATCTGATTGTTGCTACTGGTGGGTTTGTGGGTCGTTAAGTGTTTTGGGGCAGGACACCATTGAGAAGGCAGGAGAGCCCATTAATGGTCCCACTGCTCCTTCAGGGGTCATTGCTCCACACGTCTTGAAATCTGATTGTTGCTACTGGTGGGTAAGTGGGTCGTTAAGTGTTTTGGGGCAGGAAACCATTGAGAAGGCAGGAGAGCCCATTAAAGTTCCAACAGCTCCTTCAGGAGTCATTGCTCCACACGTCTTGAAATCTGATTGTTGCAACTAGTAGGTAAGTGGGTCATTAAGTGTTTTGGGGCAGGACACCATTGAGAAGGCAGGAGAGCCCATTAAAGATCCAACAGCCCCTTCAGGGGTCATTGCTCCACACGTCTTGAAATCTGATTGTTGCTACTGGTGGGTTGGTGGGTCATTAAGTGTTTTGGGGCAGGACACCATTCAGAAGGCAGGAGAGCCCATTACGGATCCAACAACCCCTTCAGGGGTCATTGCTCCACGTCTTGAAATCTGATTGTTGGTACTGGTGGGTAAGTGGGTCGTTAAGTGTTTTGGGGCAGGACACCATTGAGAAGGCAGGAGAGCCCATTAAAGTTCCAACAGCTCCTTCAGGGGTCATTATTGCTCCACACGTCTTGAAATCTGATTGTTGCAACTAGTGGGTAAGTGGGTCATTAAGGGTTTTGGGGCAGGACACCATTGAGAAGGTAGAAGAGCCCATTATAGATCCAACAGCTCCTTCAGGGGTCATTGCTCCACACGTCTTGAAATCTGATTGTTGCTACTGGTGGGTTGGTGGGTCGTTAAGTGTTTTGGGGTAGGACACCATTGAGAAGGCAGGAGAGCCCATTAAAGATCCAACAGCTCCTTCAGGGGTCATTGCTCCACACGTCTTGAAATCTGATTGTTGCAACTGGTGGGTTAGTGGGTCATTAAGTGTTTTTGCGGCAGGACACCATTGAGAAGGCAGGAGAGCCCATTAATGGTCCAACAGCTCCTTCAGGAGTCATTGCTCCACGTCTTGAAATCTGATTGTTGCTACTGGTGGGTTGGTGGGTCGTTAAGTGTTTTGGGGCAGGACACCACTGAGAAGGCAGGAGAGCCCATTAAGGATCCAACAGCTCCTTCAGGGGTCATTATTGCTCCACACGTAAAAAAAAAAAATATAATCCAGCTCAGAGTTGGTCTTTAATCTTTCTAGCTTCCAAAAAGTTCAGAACGAATAATAATAATAAAGAACCGCAAAGCTGTTTTGCATTATGTAATAAAATGTCGGCCTGTGCCAGTTTGCTCGCTACCAAATGTCTTTCTCCGCTCTCCTCCCGGTTTCTCTTCAGCCAGAGAAAGTTGAATTGACAGAACTCTGGAAAAACTCGGCCTGTTTGCAAAACATTAATTCTGCTGGCAAGCGGACATGACAAACACTCGCTAACCTTCTGGTTTTGGCCGTCCGAGGACTTTCATGACTTCAGCGTTGGTCGGATTCTGCCCCAGCGACCTCAGAACGTCCCCACATTGTCCGTAGGTGATTTTCATCTCGCAGTTAGGGGTTCGATCAAAGAGCGAAAAGGCTTCCTTGAATTCTGCCAAAAAAACAAGTAAAGAGAGAGAGAGAAAAAAGTTATATTCCTTTTGCCGATTTGTGAAATGTTTTTTTTTTTCTTTTGGTTATTTTTCTAAATCTCAGCAAATATTTGATTTTGTGGAGCGCATTACGATCGACCGCATGGTTTTTTATGATTAGGTCGATTTCCTGGAACCGTGCTCCCAACGCTTGTGTGGCTAGCCGTCCGCAGTGTCAGATGACAGGAGACTTGTGTTGGAGGCCAAACCCGGCATGACGATCGGTTTTGGAAGGCAGGCAAACGAATGATTGCAGCGTGACAGCGCCAACAAAAAGCTTCAGAAAAAAAAAAAAACATAAGTCACCTGCTGGGGGAACATTATTTCGGAAAATAATTTTGTCTCCGCTCTGGAAAGCTTCACGTGTTCACTGCAGTTTTCTAAAATATCTTTTAGAGTGGAACTTACATAGGTCGAAAGTCGACCGATTTTTCGTCCGGACCAGGGGCGGACTGACCATTCGGGCACCCGGGCACTGCCCAATGGCCTGGGGTCAGTAGGGGGCCCCATGAGATGCCCCTAGTACCTTTCATAGGCTTTTTTGGGTGTGGTTTGAGTGTGGGAAAGGACACAGGGGCCCCATGATTTCCTATTGCCCGGGGGCCCCATGAGTTGCCAGTCCGCCCCTGGTCCAGACCTAAGAATAATCGGCCGATTTTCCCTCTGTTAGTGGGGTCAATGGCACCGGCCGATTTTCGTGGTTCCTCCCCTTTACGGTGATCGGGCATGTTGGAAAATTTGTGAAAAACGACCGATTTTCGACTCAACGATGGTCAAATCGTACGATCGATTTTCCGAAAAGAATAGGCGCGTGCAGGGGTGGACTGACAACTCATGGGGCCCCCGGGCAATAGGAGATCATGGGGCCCCTGTGTCCTTGCCCAAACTCAAAAAAGCCTATGAAAAAGGTACCAGGGGCATCTCATGGGGCCCCCTACTGACCCCGGGCCCTCGGGCAGTGCCCGAGTTTCCAAATGGTCAGTCCGCCCCTGGGCGCGTGAGCCGTGACCTGGAAGGAACAGAAGCTTCGCCTGTTATATGGGGTGAACTTTATGACTCGGTCGGCTGATTTTTTGAAATTATTTATTTATTTCAGGTACTTATATAGAGCTGTCAATATATATTGTACATTCACATCAGTCCCCGCCCCTGAGGAGCGTACAATCTAAGGTCCCTAACTCACATTCATACATACACATAGTAGGGCCAATTAAGACAGGATCCAATTACTCTACCAGCATGTCTTTGGAGTGTGGGAGGAAACAGGAGTACCCAGAGGAAACCCACCCTAGAACTGCCAGGGGGAAGTGATAACCACTTAGCCACTGTGCTGCCCAAATAAATGATGGCGCCCATCGGATTTCCGAGCGAACGACGTTTCCGATTTTCGGACTTAAAATCGCTCGGAATTTGAACCATGTATGGCCTGTATTACTGAGGGTCCCCCCCCCCCCCATTGGAGGGTATGAGTTACCCCATTCCTGTAGAAAATACGCAAATCGATGCAACATTATTAAAGCTGATGTCTACAGCGATTCTAAAGGATACATTTTTGGGGCGGGGTTAAAATAAAAAAAGTACTCCTGTACGGGGCCCAGGCCAGCAGGGGGGCCCATGCAGCTGGGTAAATTGGATGTGGGTGGGTAGGGTGATCAGCACAGTGGGGGGGGGGGCAATTACTGGAACCAATCCCCTGTAAGACTCTCTGCAGCAGCTGAAAGTTGAAGAGAGAGCCATACAGGGGATCGGTTCCAGTAATTGCGACCGCACCCCAAACCCAGCACCCGTCTTGTGCACCATATGTTTGCCCACATTTACCAACCCCTTTCTTTCCTGAATGAACACAGTGAGCTATTGGTACTAATCACTCACTGTGTTCATTCATAATGGAAGCATACTAAACTGTGTTTTTTTTGGGGGGGGGAGGGGGGGGCTGTCAGGTTGGCTGTATGGGGCCCCATGGTTTCTAAGAGCAACCCTGGGTCCATTACCTCCATTCAAATCAGTCCCCTCCTCCCTCCTCTGAGTGCCTCCTTAGCAAGCCCAGTGTTATGGAGGCGCTGCCGAGCCAGGCTGTGTGCTTCCATAGGCACACAGAGTGCTGGCAAACCATGTCTCTACTCCCTTCCAAAGTGCTAGATGATGCTGGGTGTCCTCCAGCTTTCAGGCGGAGCTCTCTCTGACTTTCTGCAGCTTCTAATGCACGTTGTGAGCAGCTCCCAGTGTGCTGTGAAATCGGAGGAAACCATTTCAGTCCAGGAGAGGAGCCGACACAACTGTGCAAGAATGATGGGAAGGCCGGAGGGAGGACTTACAAAATTGTCACTTACATTTCAGTAAAATTTGAACCAGTTCATTTGTGTGAACCTCCCAGCATGTCTGATGCAGCTGCTGGTGTGAACGACTCTTAATTTTATTAGAAGCGATGAATGAAACGGTGTAAGATTTGGGAGCAGGGGCGTATTTACCACAAGGCAAACAAGGCATTTGCCTAGGGCGGCATCTTTCAGGGGGGCAGCATCTATTTTCAGGAGGCAGCTCCGCCCCCTTAAAGAAGGGATGGAAGGGGGGACACAAGCAACATGGTGACCAGGTGGGATCTGAGAGAGGCTGCGGGTTGCTTGATGGTGTATGCAGAGCCTGACTCTTGTTCCCGGGGATGAGCTGTGAAGGTGAGTGTCTTCTCTCTCACCGAGGTGGTGGGGTTGCCAGTGTATGGGGGGAGGTGGTAGTGGAAGGCTCTCTCAGGTGGGGGGGGCTGGGGTGTTGTTTAGTCAATGTCAGGCACTCTTTGTGGGGGAGGGGGGTGTTGGTTGGTGTCAGGGTCTCTCCGTGCGGGGGGCGATTTTTGTGTTGCTTAGGGCAGCACGAAACCTAAATACTTCAATGTTTGGGAGTGGTGAAGAGGTACAACGTATCACTCTGTAGGCGATTTGGTATGGCGATGACATTCTCCTCTGGAAGGTCTTTATGCTGGAAGGACAGATTTTGGGTCTTTATTCTGGAAGGACAGATTTTGGGTCTTCATTCTTGAAGGACAAATGTTAGGTCTCCATTCTGGAAAGAGAGATGTTAGGTCTCCATTCTGGAAGGACAGGTGTTGGGTCTTTATTCTGGAAGGACAGATTTTGGGTCTTCATTCTGGAAGGACAGATGTTAGGTCTCCATTCTGGACGGAAAGATGTTAGGTCTCCATTCTGGACGGAAAGATGTTAGGTCTCCATTCTGGACGGAAAGATGTTAGGTCTCCATTCTGGAAGGACAGGTGTTGGGTCTTTATTCTGGGCGAACAAATTTTGGGTCTTTATTCTGGAAGGACAGATGTTTGGTCTTTTTTCTGGAAGGACAGAATTTGGGTCTTTTTTCTGAAAGGACAGATTAAGCATCATTTTTCTGGAAGGACAGATTAAGGGTCTTCATTCTGGAAGGACAGATTAAGGGTCTTCATTCTGGAAGGACTGATTAATGCTCCATGTACACGAGCAGCTCCTAAACTCGAGTTTAGGAGCTTCTGGCATTTTGTTGACAGATGTTGGGTCTTTATTCTGGAAGGACAGATTAAGGGTCTTCATTCTGGAAGGACAGATGTTGGGTCTCCATTCTAGAAGGACAGATGTTGGGTCTTCATTCTGAAAGGACAGATTAAGGGTCTTCCTTCTGGAAGGACAGACGTTGGGTCTTCATTCTGGAAGAACAGATTAACGGTCTTTATTCTGGGGGACATATTTTGAGTCTTTTTTTTCCTGGAAGGACAGATGTGGGTTATCATTCTGGAAGGACAGATTAAAGGTCTTCATTCTGGAAGGGCAGATGCTGGGTCTTTATTCCGGAAGGACAGATGTTAAGTCTTCATTCTGGGAGGACAGACTTTGGGTCTTCATTTTGAAAGGACAGATTTTGGTTCTTCATTCTGGGAGGACAGAGAACATATTTGGGGTCTTTTTTTTTGGAAGGACATATTTTGGGTCTTTATTCTGGAAGGATAGATTATGGGTCTTTATTCTGGAAGGACAGATTTTTGATCTTTTTTCTAGAAGAACCGATTTTGGGTTTTCATTCTGGAAAGACAGATTAAGGGTCTTTTTTTTGTGGAAGGACAGATTAAGGGTCTTAATTCTGGAAGGACAGATTGAGGCTCCATGTACATGAGCAGCTTCTAAACTCGAGTTTAGCAGTTTTTGGTATTTTTTCCCAAAGATCCTAAACTCAACTCCATAAAAGCCTATGAGTCCATGTACACATAGGCTTTTAGCAGAGTTTAGGAGCTTCCATGTTTGGGTGAGGCTATACCTCCCTCTCCTGAACACGGAAGAATCGCATTCCAAATAGGAACATTTTGACCGTCGGCTGCGGGAAAACGCAAAACGCGGGCAAAATCACAGTACCGCGGTTTCCGCATTTTGCCGTGATTTGCGTTTTCCTGCGGCCGGCTGTCAGGATAGGCTCGTGTACATGGAGCCTAAAAGTTTTCATTCTGGAAGGACAGATTAAGGGTCTTTTTTTCTGGAAGGACAGATTAACGGTCTTCATTCTGGAAGGACAGATTAAGGGTCTTCATTTTGGAAGGACAGATTATTATTATTATTATACAGTATTTATAAAGCGCCAATGGTTCGCTCAGCGCTGTACATTACAGAGGGGGACAGAACATGTGACAGAACAAGAACAATACAATGCAAAACATGAAGGGATTGAGGGCCCTGCTCCTTGGAGCTTACAATCTAGGAGGGAGGGGATGGTGACACAGGAGGAGATAGCTGTGGGGGGATGGAGTGGTAGGAAGAGTGGAGGAGGTCGGCAGGTTAGCAGGGGGTGGGGTAGGCTTCCCGGAAGAGATGGGTTTTCAGGGTGCGCCTAAAGGAGAGGAGAGTAGGTGATAATCTGATGGGTTGGGGCAGGGAGTTCCAGAGGATGGGTGACACCTTGGAGAAGTCCTGGAGGCGGGCATGGGAGGAGGAGACCAGGGAACTAGAGAGAAGGAGGTCTTGTGAGGAGCGGAGTGTGCGTTCTGGGTGGTACTTAGATATTAGGTCGGTGATGTAGTTCGGGGCAGTATGGTGGACGGCTTTGTACGTCAGTGTTAGGATTTTGAATTTGATCCGTTGCGCAATCGGGAGCCAGTGGAGGGATTGGCAGAGGGGGGTGGAGGACACTGAGTGGAGGCCAGTGGAGGGATTGGCAGAGGGGGGTGGAGGACACTGAGTGGAGGCCAGTGGAGGGATTGGCAGAGGGGGGTGGAGGACACTGAGCGGAGGCCAATGGAGGGATTGTCAGAGGGGGGTGGAGGACACTGAGTGGAGGCCAGTGGAGGGATTGGCAGAGGGGGGTGGAGGACACTGAGTGGAGGCCAGTGGAGGGATTGGCAGAGGGGGTGGCGGAGATGGAGCGGTTGGTAAGGTGAATGAGTCTGGCAGCCGTATTCAGGATCGACTGAAGCGGGGATAGCCAGCGGTGAGGCAGGCCAGTGAGGAGGGAGTTGCAGTAGTCGAGTCGTGATATGATGAGGGAGTGGATGAGCTGTTTAGTGGTTTCTGGGGTTAGGAACGTGCGGATTTTGGCGATGTTGCGGAGGTGGAGTCTGCATGTTGCGGAGGTGGAGTCTGCATGTTGCGGAGGCGGAGTCTGCATGTTGCGGAGGTGGAGTCTGCATGTTGCGGAGGTGGAGTCTGCACGAGTTTGTTAAAGAGTGGACTTGGGGCTGGAAGGACAGGTTGGAGTCCAGAATGACACCAAGTACTCTGGCCTGCGGGGCGGGTTTGATGGTGGCGTTGTTGGATGTGATGGAGAAGTCAATGGGGGGTGGGGTCCGTGCTGGAGGGAAGACAAGAAACTCGGTTTTGGAGAGGTTCAGTTTAAGGAAGTGGAGTGACATCCAGTCAGATATGTCGCTCAGTAGGTGTGTGATTCAGGCGGAGACCGAGGGGGTGAGGTGGGGGGTTGAGAGATAGATTTGTGTGTCGTCAGCATAGAGGTGGTAGTTGAAGCCGTGAGAGTGTATGAGTTGGCCAAGGGAGGAGGTGTAGATGGAGAAGAGAAGGGGCCCGAGGACGGAGCCTTGAGGGACTCCAACAGAGAGGGGGAGTGAGGGGGAGGTGGTAGCATTATAGATAACGCTGAAAGAGCGTTGTGACAGGTAGGATGAGAGCCAGGAGAGAGCAGAATCTCTGAAGCCGAAGGAGTGTAGTTTTTTGAGGAGGAGGGGGTGGTCGACTGTGTCAAAGGCCGCAGAGAGGTCAAGGAGTAGGAGCACTGAATAGTGGCCATTAGCATTGGCGGTTAGCAGGTCGTTGGAGAGTTTGAGTAAGGCAGTTTCGGTGGAGTGTAGGGGACGGAAGCCGGACTGTAGGGGATCGAGGAGGTTGTTGCCGTTGAGGTGAGAGCATAGGTGGGTGTAGACGAGGCGCTCGAGGAGTTTAGATGTAAATGGAAGCAGGGAGATGGGTCTGAGGTTGTTCAGATTAAGGGTCTTCATTCTGGAAAGACATCTTAAGGGTCTTTTTTTCTGGAAGGACAGATTAAGGGTTTTCATTCTGGAAGGACAGATCAAGGGTATTGATTTTGGGTCTTCATTCTCAAAGGTCAGATTTTGGGTCTTCATTCACAAAGGACAGATTTTGGGTCTTCATTCTCAAATGACGGATTTTGGGTCTTCATTCTCAAATGACATATCTTGGGTCTTCATTCTCAAATGACAGATTTTGGGTCTTCAATCTCAAAGGACAGATTTTGGGTCTTCATTCTCAAAGGACAGATTTTGGGTCTTCATTCTCAAAGGACAGATATTGGGTCTTCATTCTGGAAGGACAGATTTTGGCCCTTAATTTTAGGACAGATGTCTGGGCTTCATTCTGGAAGGATAAACCACTTGATGGTGCCAAACCAATGTATGGGAAGAGCCAGGGCCGGTGCTAGACTATTTTGCTCCCTAGGCAAGATCAGCCACTTGCGGACCCCCCCCCACACACCCCCCCCCCCCCCCGCAAACAAAATAGTAAAAAAAGTAGAAAATATTAACTCAACAAAACATGAAACTGCTAAATTTCTTTTTATTTGCAAAAAATAAGTGCCATAAGATGCCAAGAGCACCAATATTACAGACAAAATCCGTGTCCAGGACAGAGGGTATCTGTGGCTGGCAGTGGCAGGGTGATAGTCGCAGCGAGTGGAGGATGATGGATCCACACTCTGAGATCCCAGGCTGGAATTCTCCAGGCAATGGGGGAGGTAAAACACTGTGACAGCAGGCAGCCCCCCCCCCCACACACACACACACAGAGAAGACCTGAACACAGTGACAGATCCAACACATCACACCACCACCAACACTGGCACTGATCATCAGGCCCAGCAGGCACTAGAAGAGCAGTCTGTGGGACTCTGATGATGTCATCACTCACTGACACATTGCATATGTGATGGATGGCCGGCCTTGCTCCACCTCTGCTGATGAATAGGAAGAGAGGGGCTGGAACGCCACAGTGATCAGCAGCCATCAGATTTTGGGTCTTAATACTGGAAGGACAGATGTTGAGTCTTCATTCTGGAAGGACAGATGTTGAGTCTTCATTCTGGAAGGACAGATGTTGGGTCTTAATACTGGAAGGACAGACATTGGGTCTTAATACTGGAAGGACAGACTTTTGGTCTTCATTCTGGAAGGACACATTTTGGTTCTTCATTCTCGATGGACAGATTAGGGATATTTATTCTGAGAGGACAGATGTTGGGTCTTAGATCTGGAAGGACAGACATTGGGTCTTAATTCTGGAAGGACAGACATTGGGTCTTAATTCTGGAAGGACAGACGTTGGGTCTTAATTCTGGAAGGACAGACGTTGGGTCTTAATTCTGGAAGGACAGACTTTTGGTCTTCATTCTGGAAGGATATATTTTGAGTCTTCATTCTCGAAGGACAGATTAAGGATATTTATTCTGAGAGGACAGATGTTGGGTCTTAGATCTGGAAGGACAGACATTGGGTCTTAATTCTGGAAGGACAGACGTTGGGTCTTAATTCTGGAAGGACAGACGTTGGGTCTTAATTCTGGAAGGACAGACGTTGGGTCTTCATTCTGGAAGGACAGACTTTTGGTCTTAATTCTGGAAGGACAGACGTTGGGTCTTAATTCTGGAAGGACAGACGTTGGGTCTTAATTCTGGAAGGACAGACGTTGGGTCTTAATTCTGGAAGGACAGACGTTGGGTCTTAATTCTGGAAGGACAGACGTTGGGTCTTAATTCTGGAAGGACAGATGTTGGGTCTTAATTCTGGAACGACAGACGTTGGGTCTTAATTCTGGAAGGACAGACGCTGGGTCTTAATTCTGGAAGGACAGACGTTGGGTCTTAATTCTGGAAGGACAGACGTTGGGTCTTAATTCTGGAAGGACAGACTTTTGGTCTTCATTCTGGAAGGACAGACTTTTGGTCTTCATTCTGGAAGGATATATTTTGAGTCTTCATTCTCGAAGGACAGATTAAGGATATTTATTCTGAGAGGACAAATGTTGGGTCTTAGATCTGGAAGGACAGATTAAGGGTCTTTATTCTGGCAGGGCAGATTTTGGGTCACTGGTTTTGCGGTCAGCATTTGTGACGCAGCTATTAGTTCACTTCATACACTTTCTTTACATCCAGCAACTCCTTCAAACACTTCCACAAGCGGAGGAGGGTGAGGAATCCGGCTGCTTTGCCAGCCCCATGTGTGGCATCCTCTGCCATCTGTCTCCATTTAAGACTCGTCTTTTGTTTCCCCTTCGTTTCCCTGGGTTTCTGTGGGAGGTTGGGAATGGTACACGGTATTCCCTCCACAAACCGCTGCTAGGGACTTCTCTCCTCAGCACTGCAAATCATTATCTCTCGGCTGCATGAATAAGTGGATGGCAAAAGTCTGCAGGATCTGTGGGGTGCTAAAGAAACACCCCGCTCATCGTTATCATGGCTAATGACCGTAACGAACAGCTCAGTAAATCACTGTTGATTAATGTGGTCTAGAAAATGTGAATGAAAAAAAAAATACATATACAAGATGTTAATGTGTATTTAAAGCCAAAACTTTCTGCAGTTTTAGTTGGAGTGGGGGAGGATTAGAACCCCTTTTGGGTCCGTATTGTTCTTAAAGAACAACCTTAATGAAGAACTCCAGGTATGGTATATATTGACATAATTACTGTACACTGGTTCAGCTTGGTCCCTCTAGTGATATAAAGATCTACATACATGGAGGAATCAGGACCTCCTTCCTCCTGCCGGTGACCCCTCTAGTGATAGGATCTATATAGAGGAATCGGGACCTCCTTCCTCCTGCCGATGACCCCTCTAGTGTAAGGACCTATTTAGAGGAATCGGGACCTCCTGCCGGTGACCCCTCTAGTGATATAAAGATCTATATAGAGGAATCGGGACCTCCTTCCTCCCCCCCAGTGACCCCTCTATTGATATAAAGATCTATATAGAGGAATCGGGACCTCCTTCCTCCTGCCGATGACCCCTCTAGTGTAAGGACCTATTTAGAGGAATCGGGACCTCCTGCCGGTGACCCCTCTAGTGATATAAAGATCTATATAGAGGAATCGGGACCTCCTTCCTCCCCCCCAGTGACCCCTCTATTGATATAAAGATCTATATAGAGGAATCGGGACCTCCTTCCTCCTGCCGATGACCCCTCTAGTGTAAGGACCTATTTAGAGGAATCGGGACCTCCTGCCGGTGACCCCTCTAGTGATATAAAGATCTATATAGAGGAATCGGGACCTCCTTCCTCCCCCCCAGTGACCCCTCTATTGATATAAAGATCTATATAGAGGAATCAGGACCTCCTTCCTCCTGCCGGTGACCCCTCTAGTGATAGGATCTATATAGAGGAATCAGGACCTCCTTCCTCCTGCCGGTGACCCCTCTAGTGATAGATCTATATAGAGGAATCAGGACCTCCTTCCTCCTGCCGGTGATTCCTCTAGTGATAGGATCTATATAGAGGAATCAGGACCTCCTTCCTCCTGCCGGTGATTCCTCTAGTGATAGGATCTATATAGAGGAATCAGGACCTCCTTCCTCCTGCCGGTGACTCCTCTAGTAAGATAAAGATCTATATAGAGGAATCAGGACCTCCTTCCTCCTGCCTGTGACCCCTCTAGTGATAGATCTATATAGAGGAATCAGGACCTCCTTCCTCCTGCCTGTGACCCCTCTAGTGATATAAAGATCTATATAGAGGAATCAGGACCTCCTTCCTCCTGCCGGTGACCCCTCTAGTGATAGATCTATATAGAGGAATCAGGACCTCCTTCCTCCTGCCGGTGACCCCTCTAGTGATAGATCTATATAGAGGAATCAGGACCTCCTTCCTCCTGCCGGTGATTCCTCTAGTGATAGGATCTATATAGAGGAATCAGGACCTCCTTCCTCCTGCCGGTGACTCCTCTAGTAAGATAAAGATCTATATAGAGGAATCAGGACCTCCTTCCTCCTGCCGGTGACCCCTCTAGTGATATATAGATCTATATAGAGGAATCAGGACCTCCTTCCTCCTGCCGGTGACCCCTCTAGTGATATATAGATCTATATAGAGGAATCAGGACCTCCTTCCTCCTGCCGGTGACCCCTCTAGTGATATATAGATCTATATAGAGGAATCAGGACCTCCTTCCTCCTGCCGGTGACCCCTCTAGAGATATAAAGGCGCATAGGGATGACGTTTAGAGTGAATAGCACCACAACGCAGCACACTAAGTAATGCTTGGTAAAGCTCCTTAGACCACAATACATTCATGAGACCTTAGGGAATGGTATAAAAAAGAATATAAACAAATGAAACTTTCTGGTAACTTTGTTGCCTCTTACCTTCGATCTGCTCTGCTGTGAACTCGATCTGTAAAAAAAAAAAGACAAAAGAAAAATTCTGTAAGTGCCCAGCGCTGTCGCATTAAAGTCATCTTTGTAGCGTGGGGTTAAGGGAGGAATCATGACAACACCCCGACAAGACCGAAGTCTCACCTATTTTCACATGAATTTAGGCCGAAATGTATTCTGCTCCATGTCTTTGGTAGAAAAACATAATCCCAATACGTGTTGGTTAATTGGTTTATGTGAAAGGTATAGTGTGGACCAACTATGGGATATACACTCACCGGCCACTTTATGAGGTCCACCTTGTTAGTACCAGGCTGAACCCCCTGTTGCCTTTAGAACTTCCTTCAGTCTTCATAGCATAGATGCAACAAGGTGTTGGAAACATTCCTCAGAGACTTTGCTCCACATTGACCTGATGGCATCACACAGTTGTTGCAGATTTGTCGGCTGCACATCCATGAACCATTGATACAAGGCAGGATGGATCAACCACACCATGACACCACCACCACCAGCCTGAACCATTGATACAAGGCAGGATGGATCCACCACACCATGACACCACCACCACCAGTCTGAACCGTGGATACAAAGCAAGATGGATCCACCACACCATGACACCCCCACCAGCCTGAACCATTGATACAAGGCAGGATGGATCCACCACACCATAACACCACCACCACCACCAGTCTGAACCATGGATACAAAGCAAGATGGATCCACCACACCATGACACCCCCACCAGGCTGAACCATTGATACAAGGTGGGATGAATCCACCACACCATGACACCCCCACCACCAGCCTGAACCATTGATACAAGGCAGGATGGATCCAACACACCATAACACCACCACCAGTCTGAACCATTGATACAAGGCAGGATGGATCCACCACACCATGACACCCCCACCAGCCTGAACCCTTGATACAAGGCAGGATGGGTCCACCACACCATGACACCACCAGCCTGAACCGTTGATACAAGGCAGGATGGATCCACTACACCATGACACCACCACCAGCCTGAATCGTTGATACAAGGCAGAATGGATCCACAACACGATGACACCACAACCAGCCTGAACCATTGATACAAGGCAGGATGGATCCACCACACCATGACACCCCCACCACCAGCCTGAACCATTGATACAAGGCAGGATGGATCCAACACACCATGACACCACCACCAGCCTGAACCATGGTTACAAGGCAGGATGGATCCACCACCCCATGACACCACCACCAGCCTGAACCGTTGCTACAAGGCAGGATGGATCCACCACACCATGACAACACCACCACAAGAATCATCAGACCCAGCAACGTTTTTTTCCAATCTTCTATTGTCCAATTTTGGTGATCCTGTGCAAATTGTAGTCTCCGTTTCCTGTTCTTAGCTGACAGGAGTGGCACCCGGTGTGGTCTTCTGCTGCTGTAGCCCATCTGCTTCAAGGTTGGACGTGTTGTGCGTTCAGAGATGGTATTCTGCATACCTTGGGTGTAACGAGGGGTTATTGGAGTTCCTGTTGCCTTTCTATCATCTCCAACCAGTCTGCCCATTCTCCTCTGACCTCAACAAGGCATTTTCCTCCACACAACTGCCACTCACTGGATATTTTCTCTTTTTCGGACTATTCTCTGTAAACCCTGGAGATGGTTGTGCGGGAAAATCCCAATAGTTCAGCATTTTTTTAAATACTCAGACCGGCCCGTCTGACACCAACACCCATGCCACGTTCAAAATCACTTAAATCCCCTTTCTTCCCCATTCTGATTCTCGGTTTGAACGTCAGTAAGTCACCTTCACCACATCTAGATGCCTAAATGCATCGAGTTGCTGCCATGTGATTGGCTGATTAGCAATTTGTGTTACTGAGCCATTGAACAGGCGGACCTCATAAAGTGGCCGGTGAGTGTATTCTGGAATTTTCGCAGCTATGAAGCTATACTGGTAATGGAGGTAATCAGAGGCCTATAGTGGGACACTTTTTTTTTTATTTAACTTTATTGCTATCACAAGAGTGCTGACAAGCCCCCTTTGTAATAGCATTGGGCAGGTGACAGGTCCACTTTATTATTATTATACAGGACTTATATGGCGCCAACAGTTTACGCAGACAGTACAATTACAACACAAATGAATATAGGAGGATTCGGAGGGCCCGGCTAGTAAGAGCTTACAAACTAAGAATAGAGACATCAGAGGTCTATTAGACCCCCAGTATCTCCCCTGCCCTAGAAGTGCAGCTAATCAAGCACAGATCGTGCTTGATTAGCCGCATCCTCAGCTAGAGTAGCCAAGGAATGACAGCTTTGAACCCCAAAAGTGATGTAATGCACGATGCTTCTGAGTTTGTTCATTGCAGAGATTGGGGAATGGATGTTCATTGGTCTCCTCCTGTGCGTCATGACCACTCACAAGACTGATGTCTCACCTCTTTTCACATTTTTATTTGTATGAGTTTCGGCAGACAAAGCTAACAATCTACATCAAATTGCAGGCTGTCATAAACAACGTCCCGCCCTGCCCTACAATGCAGCTAATCAAGCACAGATTGTGCTTGATTAGCCACAGCCTCGGCTACAGTAGCCAAGGAATGACAGCTCTGAACCCGGAAGTGATGTAATACACGACGCTTCTCGGATCATTCAGTGCAGAGATTGGGGAATGGATGTTCTTCGGTCTCCTCCTGTGCGTCATGACCACCCACAAGCAGGGGCGGACTGACCATTTGGAAACTCTGGCGCTGCCCGAGGGCCTGGGGTCAGTAGGGGGCCCCATGAGATGCCCCTGGTACCTTTTTCATAGGCTTTTTTGAGTTTGGGCAAGGACACAGGGGCCCCATGATCCCCTATTGCCCGGGGGGCCCCATGAGTTGTCAGTCCGCCCCTGCCCCATGAGATGCCCCTGGTACCTTTTTCATAGGCTTTTTTGAGTTTGGGCAAGGACACAGGGGCCCCATGATCCCCTATTGCCCGGGGGGCCCCATGAGTTGTCAGTCCGGCCCTGCCCCATGAGATGCCCCTGGTACCTTTTTCATAGGCTTTTTTTATTTTGGGCAAGGACACAGGGGCCCCATGTTCCCCTATTGCCCAGGGGGCCCCATGAGTTGTCAGTCCGCCCCTGCCCCATGAGATGCCCCTGGTACCTTTTTCATAGGCTTTTTTGAGTTTGGGCAAGGACACAGGGGCCCCATGTTCCCCTATTGCCCGGGGGGCCCCATGAGTTGTCAGTCCGCCCCTGCCCCATGAGATGCCCCTGCTACCTTTTTCATAGGCTTTTTTGAGTTTGGGCAAGGACACAGGGGCCCCATGATCCCCTATTGCCCGGGGGGCCCCATGAGTTGTCAGTCCGCCCCTGCCCCATGAGATGCCCCTGGTACCTTTTTCATAGGCTTTTTTGAGTTTGGGCAAGGACACAGGGGCCCCATGTTCCCCTATTGCCCGGGGGGCCCCATGAGTTGTCAGTCCGCCCCTGCCCCATGAGACGCCCCTGGTACCTTTTTCATAGGCTTTTTTGAGTTTGGGCAAGGACACAGGGGCCCCATGTTCCCCTATTGCCCGGGGGGCCCCATGAGTTGTCAGTCCGCCCCTGCCCACAAGACCAATGTCTCACCTGTTTTCACATTTTATATTTTATGAGTTTTGGCAGACAAAGCTAACAATCTACATCATATTGCAGGCTGTCATAAACAACGCCCCGCCCTGCGCTCCAATGCAGCTAATCAAGCACAGATTGTGCATGATTAGCCACAGCCTCGGCTACAGTAGCCAAGGAATGACAGCTCAGAACCCGGAAGTGATGTAATATACGGTGCTTCTCGGATCATTCAGTGCAGAGATTGGGGGATGGATGTTCTTTGATTTCCTCCTGCGCATTGTTTTCAGGCATTTTACTCACCATGGACAACATGGGGGGGGGGGGGTCTTGTTGCCAACCCCCTCCTGGTACTATAACAGTGCTCAGGCTCACAGAGTTATGCTTGATTTAATTCCTCGAATGCCAGGATGTTTATAAACGTACATCGGTAGACAATAGGTTCAGGCTGAACTCCAGGTATAGATTGCATCTTTCGGAGTGGAGCTGCCTGACCATTGTAGGTTCCCCCCCCCCCCCCCACATCGCAGGACTTCCCATTTCAGTGAAGAACTGAACTACATACATACACTATATTGCCAAAAGTATTGGCCCCGCCCTCCAAATCATGTGATTCAGGTGTTCCAATCCCCTCCAAATCATGTGATTCAGGTGTTCCAATCCCCTCCCAATCATGTGATTCAGGTGTTCCAATCCCCTCCCAATCATGTGATTCAGGTGTTCCAATCCCCTCCAAATCATGTGATTCAGGTGTTCCAATCCCCTTCAAATCATGTGATTCAGGTGTTCCAATCCCCTCCCAATCATGTGATTCAGGTGTTCCAATCCCCTCCAAATCATGTGATTCAGGTGTTCCAATCCCCTCCCAAACATGTGATTCAGGTGTTCCAATCCAACGGATTTTTTGCTATGTAAATGAAAAATTCCCAAAATTTTGAAAAGACGTGTTTTTCTTATAAAATGTTGCAAATAAATAATATTTCATCATAAATCTCGGCCAAAATTTATTCCGTTATCTTTTTAGTAAAAAAAAAAATAACCCAAATTAGTTTATAACCACAAATTATCATTTTTAAACTTTTTCTTTTATTTTCTTATATTATTATTTATGTTTTGTTTGTTGTTTTTTTTTACATACTGTCACCCTAGCAGTGTGGGGTCACCATGGGGACACTTTACTACTTGTGGGGGGTGATGAAGATTTTTTTTTTTTTACACACTGATTGCTTTTACGCCCATAAAGGCTGTAAGAGGAATCATATCTCCTTCTCACTGGCTGCATTCCTGCAGCCATTGAGAAATACTGTGTGAGCTGTGATTGGTCACAGCTTATCACATGGTACAAGGCTGTTGTGAATAGCCCTGTACCATGTGACCTCTGTGATCATTCACAGATTTCACATGTAGTAAGCAATGATGTCAGAAGTGACCTCTTGCTTACTACTCTGCATGTGATCACTGATTGGCCAATCAGAGATCACATGATCGGGACCTCGCACAGAGGTCCCGTATGATGATCGGTGTTCCACTGTGTCCGGAGGACACAGCAGGCACCGGATCGCGGTGCTGCGTGCTTCCAGGGAGCGCACACAAGCAGGGGGCGGGGAGGCCGTTTATAAACGCCAACCCACCCCTGCACTGCCCCCGTCTGGTCGTTTATATACAACGCCCAGACAGGAGGTGGTTAAAGGGCCGGGAGGCGCCAAGGCGTTAAAATAACAAAAGGTAGGAATCTGCAACAAAGTTTGCAAATCCCTCAATGTACAACGATCACCCGGGGGGGGGGGGGGTTTATTTTTTCCTCAACAAAAGTGGAGTTCCCCTTTAAGCCCATCTCCTCAGAGGCTCGCGTCTTATTACCTACGCAGCGGCGGAATATTTTCACAGCTCGTACAACAATATTAGCCAAGAAAAGCGTAATAAAAGAGATCCTAAAAAATAACAAATACTTAAATTTGGATGGAAATTTGGAAATTCCTTCTCCGGCATTCTTGAGGGGCTTGCTGGAATTTATGGCGTGACCCTCATTTTTTTTTTTTACAAGCTCGTTTCCCACAAGGGCAGGGGTGTAGGTCTGCATT
This sequence comes from Staurois parvus, assembly GCF_062004578.1. Lineage (NCBI taxonomy): Eukaryota > Metazoa > Chordata > Amphibia > Anura > Ranidae > Staurois > Staurois parvus. The sequence continues at coordinate 345,805 of NW_028318969.1, forward strand.
TTCAATGCCCCAGGAACAATCCTGCCGACCTCAGATGCTGGGAGCGCGGCCAGGTGTTCCGGAGGAGACGTTCTGCGTTCCTGCCTTGTGCTAATGACCTCTGGAAGGTTGGTGTACCCCCCCCCCCTACCCCGCACCACCGCCTTCCCAATCCCATGTAACAGAAGGAACGTCATTACGCCGTGGCGACCCGGGATAACAGAATGAATCACTACGGAGCAGACGTATTATGTTTGAGACCATGGAGGAACACGCGACCACATCCTACTCCTTCACCCATTGTGAAGGAAAAAATACCAACGTTCCCAATTAGGGAAGAAAATGAAAAAAAAAATGTTTCCATATGGACGGGGAAAACATATATTTTGTATATTTTATGAAGAAAATGTTTGCACCCCACTCCGTTTTCATGGGGTAACCGCAACTTAGAGGCTTTCACATACCCTGCGAGGGGAGGAGGGTGGGGGAGATGGCTTCCAAACCTCAAACACGAGCGGTCGTCCCTTAACGTATCTCGGAATCTGGATGGAGAAGTCTAACGGGGCAAGGAGCTGGCAATGGCATGAAAAAAAACCAGGGCCATCGAGATCAGCCGAGTCCCAAGTGTCTTCCGTATCTCAGAATCTGGATGGAGAGGTCTAACGGGGCAAGGAGCTGGCAATGGCATGAAAAAAAAAACAGGGCCATCGAGTTCAACCGAGTCCCAAGTATCTTCCGTATCTCAGAATCTGGATGGAGAGGTCTAACGGGGCAAGGAGCTGGCAATGGCATGAAAAAAAAAACAGGGCCATCGAGTTCAACCGAGTCCCAAGTGTCTTCCGTATCTCAGAATCTGGATGGAGAGGTCTAACGGGGCAAGGAGCTGGCAATGGCATGAAAAAAGAACAGGTCCATCGAGTTCAACTGAGTCCCAAGTGTCTTCCGTATCTCAGAATCTGGATGGAGAAGTCTAACGGGGCAAGGAGCTGGCAATGGCATGAAAAAAAAAAAAAGGTCCATCGAGTTCAACCGAGTCCCAAGTGTCTTCCGTATCTCAGAATCTGGATGGAGAAGTCTAACGGGGCAAGGAGCTGGCAATGGCATGAAAAAAAACCAGGGCCATCGAGTTCAACCGAGTCCCAAGTGTCTTCCGTATCTCAGAATCTGGATGTAGAAGTCTAACGGGGCAAGGAGCTGGCAATGGCATGAAAAAAAAAACAGGTTCATCGAGTTCAACCGAGTCCCAAGTGTCTTCCATATCTCAGAATCTGGATGGAGAAGTCTAACGGGGCAAGGAGCTGGCAATGGCATGAAAAAAGAACAGGTCCATCGAGTTCAACTGAGTCCCAAGTGTCTTCCGTATCTCAGAATCTGGATGGAGAAGTCTAACGGGGCAAGGAGCTGGCAATGGCATGAAAAAAAACAGGTCCATCGAGATCAGCCGAGTCCCAAGTGTCTTCCATATCTCAGAATCTGGATGGAGAAGTCTAACGGGGCAAGGAGCTGGCAATGGCATGAAAAAAAAACAGGTCCATCGAGATCAGCCGAGTCCCAAGTGTCTTCCGTATCTCAGAATCTGATGGAGAAGTCTAACGGGGCAAGGAGCTGGCAATGGCATGAAAAAAAACCAGGTCCATCGAGTTCAACCGAGTCCCAAGTGTCTTCCGTATCTCAGAATATGGATGGAGAAGTCTAACGGGGCAAGGAGCTGGCAATGGCATGAAAAAAAAACAGGTCCATCGAGTTCAACCGAGTCCCAAGTGTCTTCCGTAGCTCAGAATCTGGATGGAGAAGTCTAACGGGGCAAGGAGCTGGCAATGGTATGAATAAAAAAACAGGTCCATCGAGTTCAACCGAATCCCGAGTGTCTTCCGTATCTCAGAATCTGGATGGAGAAGTCTAACGGGGCAAGAAGCTGGCAATGGCATGAAAAAAAACAGGGCCATCGAGTTCAACCGAGTCCCAAGTGTCTTCCGTATCTCAGAATCTGGATGGAGAAGTCTAACGGGGCAAGGAGCTGGCAATGGCATGAAAAAAAAAACAGGGCCATCGAGTTCAACCGAGTCCCAAGTGTCTTCCGTATCTCAGAATCTGGATGGAGAAGTCTAACGGGGCAAGGAGTTGGCAATGGCATGAAAAAAAACCAGGTCCATCGAGTTCAACCGAGTCCCAAGTGTCTTCCGTATCTCAGAATCTGGATGGAGAAGTCTAACGGGGCAAGGAGCTGGCAATGGCATGAAAAAAAAACAGGTCCATCGAGTTCAACCGAGTCCCAAGTGTCTTCCGTATCTCAGAATCTGGATGGAGAAGTCTAACGGGGCAAGGAGCTGGCAATGGCATGAAAAAAAACCAGGTCCATCGAGTTCAACCGAGTCCCAAGTGTCTTCCGTATCTCAGAATCTGATGGAGAAGTCTAACGGGGCAAGGAGCTGGCAATGGCATGAAAAAAAAAAACAGGTCCATCGAGTTCAACCGAGTCCCAAGTGTCTTCCGTATCTCAGAATCTGATGGAGAAGTCTAACGGGGCAAGGAGCTGGCAATGGCATGAAAAAAAACCAGGGCCATCGAGTTCAACCGAGTCCCAAGTGTCTTCCGTATCTCAGAATCTGGATGGAGAAGTCTAACGGGGCAAGGAGCTGGCAATGGCATGAAAAAAAAAACAGGTTCATCGAGTTCAACCGAGTCCCAAGTGTCTTCCATATCTCAGAATCTGGATGGAGAAGTCTAACGGGGCAAGGAGTTGGCAATGGCATGAAAAAAAACCAGGTCCATCGAGTTCAACCGAGTCCCAAGTGTCTTCCGTATCTCAGAATCTGGATGGAGAAGTCTAACGGGGCAAGGAGCTGGCAATGGCATGAAAAAAAACCAGGGCCATCGAGTTCAACCGAGTCCCAAGTGTCTTCCGTATCTCAGAATCTGGATGGAGAAGTCTAACGGGGCAAGGAGCTGGCAATGGCATGAAAAAAAACCAGGTCCATCGAGTTCAGCCGAGTCCCAAGTGTCTTCCGTATCTCAGAATATGGATGGAGAAGTCTAACGGGGCAAGGAGCTGGCAATGGCATGAAAAAAAAACAGGTCCATCGAGTTCAACCGAGTCCCAAGTGTCTTCCGTAGCTCAGAATCTGGATGGAGAAGTCTAACGAGGCAAGGAGCTGGCAATGGTATGAATAAAAAAACAGGTCCATCGAGTTCAACCGAATCCCGAGTGTCTTCCGTATCTCAGAATCTGGATGGAGAAGTCTAACGGGGCAAGAAGCTGGCAATGGCATGAAAAAAAACAGGGCCATCGAGTTCAACCGAGTCCCAAGTGTCTTCCGTATCTCAGAATATGGATGGAGAAGTCTAACGGGGCAAGGAGCTGGCAATGGCATGAAAAAAAAAACAGGGCCATCGAGTTCAACCGAGTCCCAAGTGTCTTCCGTATCTCAGAATCTGGATGGAGAGGTCTAACGGGGCAAGGAGCTGGCAATGGCATGAAAAAAAAAACAGGGCCATCGAGTTCAACCGAGTCCCAAGTATCTTCCGTATCTCAGAATCTGGATGGAGAAGTCTAACGGGGCAAGGAGCTGGCAATGGCATGAAAAAAAAAAACAGGGCCATCGAGTTCAACCGAGTCCCAAGTGTCTTCCGTATCTCAGAATCTGGATGGAGAAGTCTAACGGGGTAAGGAGCTGGCAATGGCATGAAAAAAAAAACAGGTCCATCGAGTTCAACCGAGTCCCAAGTGTCTTCCGTATCTCAGAATCTGGATGGAGAAGTCTAACGGGGCAAGGAGCTGGCAATGGCATGAAAAAAAACCAGGGCCATCGAGTTCAACCGAGTCCCAAGTGTCTTCCGTATCTCAGAATCTGGATGGAGAAGTCTAACGGGGCAAGGAGCTGGCAATGGCATGAAAAAAAACCAGGGCCATCGAGTTCAACCGAGTCCCAAGTGTCTTCCGTATCTCAGAATCTGGATGGAGAAGTCTAACGGGGCAAGGAGCTGGCAATGGTGGTAACATTGGATGAAAAAAAACAGATCCATCGAGTTCAACCGAGTCCCAAGTGTCTTCCGAAGTTCTGCCATTAGGCACACGGCAAAGCTAACAGGTATTGCAAGGCATTTATTGCTTTTCAGATTTCGTCACTTCATATGTTGAAATTGCCTTCAGGTTAGTTGCTTAGAGCACTGGTCCAAACGCCTATCTTACCCGCTCTTGTGGCCCACTACACTCAGGTGCGGGCATCCATGGAGCCCACCTCCGCTTGATGTGTGAAATCTGATTGAAATATGCTCCTGCCCTCAAAAGGACCAGCTGATTTTCTCCCAGGGTTCCTTCCCCAATGAGTGCCCTACCCAGGAACACTGTCTCAGTCACTCTTCTGGCTCAATGATTAGTCTAGGGCAGTGATCTCTAAACTGCTGCCCCCAGGTCAGATGTGGCCCTTTTGCTTGCCTTTATCCCTTGGGGCACCATTCAGTCCACTGACACTAACGATGGGGCACCGTTCTTCCTACAGACACTAATGATGAGGTACCATTCCAACCACAGACACCAATGATGGGACACCTTTCGTCTCACTGACACCAGTGGTGGGGCACTATTCCTTCCACTGACACCAGTGATGGGGATCCATTCCTCCCACTGACACCAGTGACAGAGAACCATTGCTCTCACTGACACCAGTGATGGGGCACCATTCAAACCACAGATACCAGTGACAGGGAAGTAATCCTCCCACTGACACCAATGATGGGTCACCATTCTTCCTACAGACACTAATGATGAGGTACCAGTCCAACCACAGACACCAATGATGGGACAGCTTTCCTCTCACTGACACCAGTGATGGGGATCCATTCCTCCCACTGACACCAGTGACAGAAAACCATTGCTCTCACTGACACCAGTGATGGGGCACCATTCAAACCATAGATACCAGTGACTGGGCACCATTCAAACCACAGATACCAATGACGGGGAACTATTCCTCCCACTGACAGCAACGCATGGTCACCATTCTTCCCACAGACACTAATGATGGGGCACCATTCCTCCCACTGACACCAATGATGAGTCACCATTCCTCCCACTGACACCAATGATAGGGCACCATTCCAACCACAGACACTAATAATGAGGCACCATTCCAACCACTGACACCAATAATGGGGCACTATTCCTCCCACTGACACCAATGATGGGGCATCATTCCTCCTACAGACACTAATGATGGGGTACCATTCCTCAAATGGACACCAATAATGAGGCACCATTCCAATCACAGACACCAGTGATGGGGAACCATTCCTCTCACTGACACCAATGATGGGGCACCATTCCAACCACAGACACCAATGACTGGGCACCATTCCTCTCACTGACACTAATAATGGGGCACCATTCCTCCCACAGACACTAGTGATGGGGATCCATGCCTCCCACAGACACCAATGGTGGGGCACCTTTCATCTCACTGACACCAGTGATAGGACACCATTCCAACCACAGACAGCAATGACTGGGCACCATTCCTCTCACTGACACCAATAATGAGGCACCATTCCTCCCACAGACACTTATGATGGGGTACTGTTCCTTACTTGAATGCCACCAATGGGGCACTATCCCTCCTACTAAAATCAATGATGGGCCATTGTTTTTTCCCACTGATGCTAGGCGTTTTCTACTCCCACTGGCCACGGTGTGCCCTCCTCCTATATTCTGAAGAACAGTAAAATGGCCCCAAAGGGAAATCCCTCAGTCAGCTCCAGAAACGTTCAGTAGAATAAGCCCCCAGCTAGCACAGCTGAGACGTCGATGAGAAAATAAACAAGCTCAGCTGGACTGCCCAAAAGGGCCGCAGCCCTTCAGGCAGGGATCTGATCCAGGCCTATTTATGCTCAGTCCCGGCCACCAACTGGTCATCCTCCTCCAGGGATTGGCTGGGACCACATAAATATTCATACTGTAAATTTGACTCTCCCAGCCCACTACTGTCAGGGAAGATCTGCCCATAGTAAGAATGGAGCTCCAAGGCACATACAGATGTGCAGGTGAATGCGCATGCCTAGACACACGCCGCTAATACTGGTGCCAAATGCACTATTTACCCCTTCCAGTCCGGACACTTTCCTCCCCCTCCAGTCCGGACACTTCCCCCCCTTCCAGTCCGGACACTTCCCCCCCTTCCAGTCCGGACACTTCCCCCCCTTCCAGTCCGGACACTTTCCCCCCCTTCCAGTCCGGACACTTTCCCCCCTTCCAGTCCGGACACTTTCCCCCCTTCCAGTCCGGACACTTTCCCCCCCTTCCAGTCCGGACACTTTCACCCCCTTCCAGTCCGGACACTTTCCCCCCCTTCCAGTCCGGACACTTTCCCCCCCTTCCAGTCCGGACACTTTCCCCCCCCTTCCAGTCCGGACACTTTCACCCCTTCCAGTCCGGACACTTTCCCCCCCTTCCAGTCCGGACACTTTCACCCCCTTCCAGTCCGGACACTTTCACCCCTTCCAGTCCGGACACTTTCCCCCCCTTCCAGTCCGGACACTTTCACCCCCTTCCAGTCCGGACACTTTCACCCCTTCCAGTCCGGACACTTTCCCCCCCTTCCAGTCCGGACACTTTCACCCCCTTCCAGTCCGGACACTTTCACCCCTTCCAGTCCGGACACTTTCACCCCCTTCCAGTCCGGACGCTTTCCCCCCCTTCCTGTCTGGACGCTTTCACCCCCTTCCAGTCCGGACGCTTTCCCCCCCCCTTCCAGTCCGGACACTTTCCCCCCCTTCCAGTCCGGACGCTTTCCCCCCCTTCCAGTCCGGACACATTCACCCCCCTTCCAGTCCAGACACTTTCACCCCCTTCCAGTCTGGACAGTTTCACCCCCTTCCAGTCCGGACACTTTCATCCCCCCCCCTTGCAGTCTGGAAAGTTTCACCCCCTTCCTGTCCAGACACTTTCACCCCCTTCCAGTCCGGACACTTTCACCCCCTTCCAGTCCGGACACTTTCACCCCCTTCCTGTCCAGGCCAATTTTCAGCTTTCAGCGCTATCACACTTTGAATGATAATTGCGCGGTCATGCAACACTGTACCCAGATGACATTTTTAGCATTTTTTTTTGACAGATAAAGCTTTATTTTGGTGGTATTTTTTGCTATGTAAATGAAAAAGTCCAAAAATGTTGAAAAAAAAGTGTTTTTCTTATAAAATTGTGCAAATAAATAATCTTTCTTCATACATCTTGGCCAAAATGTATTCAATTATCTTTTTAGTAAAACAAAAAAAATACTACTTGTGGGGGGTGATGAAGATTTTTTTTACTGTGATTGCTTTTACACCCATAAAGGCTATAAAGTCAATCATTTCTCCTTCTCTCTGGCTGCATTCCTGCAGCCATTGAGAAATACTGCAAGGAGCTGTGATTGGTCACAGTTTGTCACATGGTACAAGGCTGTTGTGAATGGCCCTGTACCATGTGACCTCTGTGATCATTCACAGATTTCACACATAGTATGCAATGATGTCAGAAGTGACATCTTGCTTACTACTCTTCATGTGATCACTGATTGGCCAATCAGTGATCACATGATCGGGACCTCGCACAGAGCTCCTGTACAACGATCGGTGTTCCACTGTGTCCGGAGGACACCAGATCGCGGTGCTGCACGCTCCCAGGGAGCATGCACAAGCAGGGAGCGGGGAGGACGTCTATAAATGTGGCTCAACGGCCCCCTCCCCCCCAACCACATATGTATACAAGCCCTTAGTCTGTTTTATTTCAACTTCCTGTAACAGACCAAGCTGTCTGGTAAAAGTGTCAAAGTGGCAGTTAGAGGGTTGAGACATTTCTCCCCTACATGTAAAAATCAGTTTTATTTGCTAGAAAATGACTCAGAACTCCCACAAACATTTTATATACACTATATTGCCCCAAGTATTGGTCGGCCGGCCTTTCCACGCACATGACCTTTAATGGCCCCCCAGTCTTAGTCCGTAGGGTTCAATATTGAGTTGGCCCCGCCCTTTCCACGCACATGACCTTTAATGGCCCCCCAGTCTTAGTCCGTAGGGTTCAATATTGAGTTGGCCCCGCCCTTTCCACGCACATGACCTTTAATGGCCCCCCAGTCTTAGTCCGTAGGGTTCAATACTGAGTTGGCCCCACCCTTTCCACGCACATGACCTTTAATGGCCTCCCAGTCTTAGTCCGTAGGGTTCAATATTGAGTTGGCCCCACCCTTTCCACGCACATGACCTTTAATGGCCTCCCAGTCTTAGTCCGTAGCGTTCAATATTGAGTTGGCCCCGCCCTTCCCACACACATGACCTTTAATGGCCCCCCAGTCTTAGTCCGTAGGGTTCAATATTGAGTTGGCCCCGCCCTTTGCAGCTATAACAGCTTCAACTCTTCTGGGAAGGCCCCCCACAAGGTTTAGGAGGGTGTCTATGGGAAGGTTGGACCATTCTTCCAGAAGCACATTTGTCAGGTCAGGCACTGATGTCGGGGGAGGGGGCCTGGCTCGCAGTCTCCGCTCTAATTCATCCCAAAGGTGTTCTATGGGGTTGAGGTCAGGACTCTGTGCAGGACAGTCAAGTTCCTCCACCCCAAACTGGCTCCTCCATGTCTTTATGGACTTTGCTTTGTGCACTGGTGGGCAGTCATGTTGGACCAGGAAGGGGCCATCCCCAAACTCCTCCCACAAAGTTGGGAGCATGAAATTGTCCAAAATGTCGCTTTAAGAGTTCCCTTCACTAGAACTAGGGGGCCAAGCCCAACCCCTGAAATACAACCCCACACCATAATCCCCCCTCCACCAAACTTTACACTTGGCACAATGCAGTCAGGTAAGTACCGTTCTCCTGGCCACCGCCAAACCCAGACACGTCCATCGGATTGCCAGACAGAGAAGCGTGATTGGTCACTCCAGAGAACACGCCCCCCCTGCTCTAGAGTCCAGTGGCGGCGTGCTTTACACCACGGCATCTGACGCTTTGCATTGCACTTGGTGATGGAAGGCTTGGATGCAGCTGCTCGGCCATGGAAACCCATTCCATGAAGCTCTCTACGCACTGTTGTTGGGCTCATCTGAAGGCCACACCAAGTTTGGAGGTCTTTAGCTATTGACTCTGCAGACAGTTGGCGACTTCTGCGCACTGTGCGCTTCAGCATGCGCTGACCCCGCCCTGTCATGTGACGTGGCCTACCACTTGGTGGCTGAGTGGCTGTTGTTCCCAGTTGCTTCCACTTTGTTATAATCCCACTAACAGTTGAGCGTGGAATATTTAGTAGCCAGGAAATGTCACGGATGGACTTATTGCCCAGGTGGCCACCTATCACGGGACCACGCTTGGAGTCACTGAGCTCCTGAGAGCGACCCATTCTTTCACCAATGTTTGTAGAAACCGTCTGCATGTCTAGGGGCTGGATTGTATACACCTGTGTCCATGGAGGGGATTGGAACACCTGAATCACATGATATGGAGGGGATTGGAACACCTGAATCACATGATTTGGAGGGGATTGGAACACCTGAATCACATGATTGGGAGGGGATTGGAACACCTGAATCACATGATTGGGAGGGGATTGGAACACCTGAATCACATGATATGGAGAGGATTGGAATAACCTGAATCACATGATATGGAGGGGATTGGAACACCTGAATCAATTGATATGGAGGGGATTGGAACACCTGAATCACATGATTGGGAGGGGATTGGAACACCTGAATCACATGTTTGGGAGGAGATTGGAACACCTGAATCACATGATATGGAGGGGATTGGAACACCTGAATCACATGATATGGAGGGGATTGGAACACCTGAATCACATGATATGGAGGTGATTGGAACACCTGAATCACATGATTGGGAGGGGATTGGAACACCTGAATCACATGATTGGGAGGGGATTGGAACACCTGAATCACATGATATGGAGGGGATTGGGACACCTGAATCACATGATTGGGAGGGGATTGGAACACCTGAATCACATGATTGGGAGGAGATTGGAACACCTGAATCACATGATTTGGAGGGGATTGGAACACCTGAATCACATGATTGGGAGGGGATTGGAACACCTGAATCACATGATTGGGAGGGGATTGGAACACCTGAATCACATGATATGGAGGGGATTGGAACACCTGAATCACATGATATGGAGGTGATTGGAACACCTGAATCACATGATTGGGAGGGGATTGGAACACCTGAATCACATGATTGGGAGGGGATTGGAACACCTGAATCACATGATATGGAGGGGATTGGGACACCTGAATCACATGATTGGGAGGGGATTGGAACACCTGAATCACATGATTTAGAGGAGATTGGAACACCTGAATCACATGATTTGGAGGGGATTGGAACACCTGAATCACATGACTGGGAGGATGGGCCCAATACTTTTGGCAATATACAGTAGTGTATATAAATAAATAAATATATATATATCAGCAGAGACCCTAGAGAATAAAATGGCTGCCTTTGCAAATTTTTTTAATGCTGTGGCCGTGGAACGGATGGTCCTTGGCCATCTCTGTGGTATCCCAACGCCGCCACCGGATCAGATGCCGGGCTCTCGGATCGCACGGGAGAGCCCGGAGAAGCACAGGCGAGTGGCAAGAGGGTGGTGGGGGGCTGTACAATCCATCCATTGGCAAGGGTGACCTTTACTTTACAGGAAAGAGATAGTGGGGTGAGTCCTATAGCTGCAGCCATCATCTCGTTGTAACCACCTCAACCTAAGGACACCCATGGACATCCTATGGTCAGGAACGTGTTAGCTGGAGTCCGGATTCCATTTATTAGATACTTCTGTAAAGTCCATCTAAACCTACCAGTCCATCTAACACCACCCTCCCCACAGGGTGGCCAAGGGTGGCCAGGGGTGGCCAAGGGTGGCCAAGGGTTGGCAAGGGTGGCCAAGGGTGGCCAGGGGTGGCCAAGGGTGGCCAAGGGTGGCCAGGGGTGGCCAAGGGTGGCCAAGGGTGGCCAAGGGTTGGCAAGGGTGGCCAAGGGTGGCCAAGGGTGGCCAGGGGTGGCCAAGGGTGGCCAAGGGTGGCCAAGGGTTGGCAAGGGTGGCCAAGGGTGGCCAAGGGTGGCCAAGGGTTGGCAAGGGTGGCCAAGGGTGGCCAAGGGTGCCTGATCTCTAGGGATCAGGAAGGAATTTTTTTCCCCTGCAGGAGCAAATTGGATCGTGTTTTGCCAGGTTTTTGCCTTCCTCTGGATCATCTGTGGGTGTCGGATTATAAGTTGTTTTTTTTTAATGGTTGAACTGGATGGACTTTTGTCTTTTTTCAGCCAGACTAACTATGTAACTATGCTGCTTCTCCATTGATACAGTGGAGGGGTGAGCGTAGCCACCGTAAGGCAGAAAGTCTGTCACTGTCAGAGTCACCGGGTGAAGATAAAGAGAAAAAAACAAACCCAAAAAAAGAAAACCAATGCAGCCACCACATCTAAGGACTGGTAAACTCTAATATTTTGCATAGACTTGAAATAATGTATTTTCACAAAATCTCACAGAATATAAATGATTGGAATGAAGAAAACCACAATATTCCTGGCAAAAAAAAAAAAAAGTTTCAAGGAGTTTTACAAAGAGAGAAAATTCATTCAGCGAAGGAAATATATCTGACTTGGGCAGAAAGGCAATAATGAATGCTGAAATGTATCACCGAGTTCCATTAATCTCGGGGTAGAAATGATGATTTGTGTTTCCTTTTTTCTTTTCTTTTTTTTTAATCTTTGCCTGGCGGCCGACTTCCAGAGGCAATGAGGATTTTCCACCTCAGAGAATAACAAAGGGGTGATGGATTGAAACGCGTGGGGCTGTGTTACCAGCCACAGACGAAGAGCCAAACGCTACACTACGAATCTGAAATTCATCGACACGTGGCGCCCGTTTAGAGTTGATACTTTCCTACTGGAACCACGGCAACTGGTTTAACCCCTCGCCTACCGGGCACTCTCACCCCCTGCCTACCGGGCACTCTCACCCCCTGCCTACCGGGCACTCTCACCCCCTGCCTACCGGGCACTTTCACCCCCTTCATACCGGGCACTCTCACCCCCTGCCTACCGGGCACTTTCACCCCCTTCATACCGGGCACTGTCACCCCCTGCCTACCGGGCACTGTCACCCCCTTCATACTGGGCACTGTCACCCCCTTCCTACCGGGAACTGTCACCCCCTGCCTACCGGGCACTGTCACCCCCTTCATACTGGGCACTGTCACCCCCTGCCTACCGGGCACTGTCACCCCCTTCATACTGGGCACTGTCACCCCCTGCCTACCGGGCACTGTCACCCCCTGCCTACCGGGCACTGTCACCCCCTTCCTACCTACCGGGCACTGTCCCCCCCTTCCTGCCTACTGGGCACTGTCACCCCCTTCCTACCTACCGGGCACTGTCACCCCCTTCCTGCCTACTGGGCACTGTCACCCCCTTCCTACCTACCGGGCACTCTCACCCCCTTCCTGCCTACCGGGCACTGTCACCCCCTTCCTGCCTACAGGGCACTGTCACCCCCTTCCTACCTACCGGGCACTTCTACCCCCTTCCTGCCCCTCGGGCACTTCTACCTCCTTCCTGCCCCTCAGGCACTTCTACCCCCTTCCTGCCTACAGGGCACTTCTACCCCCTTCCTGCCTACAGGGCACTTCTACCCCCTTCCTGCCTACAGGGCACTTCTACCCCCTTCCTGCCTACAGGACACTTCTACCCCCTTCCTGCCTACAGGGCACTTCTACCCCCTTCCTGCCTACCGGGCACTGTCACTCCTTCCTGTCCAGGCCAATTTTCAGCTTTCAGCGCTGTCGCACTTTGAATGACAATTGCGCAGTCATGCAACACTGTACCCATATGACATTTTTATCATTTTTTTGAGACAGATAAAACTTTCTTTTGGTGGGATTTAATCACCTCGGGGATTTTTTATTTTTTGTTAAAAAAAAGCAAAAACTACAGAAAATTTTGAAAAAAAACTTTTTTCTTAGTTTTTGTTATGAAATTTTGTAAATAAGTGATTTTTCTCCTTCACTGATGTGCGCTAATGAGGCTGCACTGATGGGCACTGATAGGCTGCACTGATGTGCACTGATAGGTGGCACTAATGAGGAGTCATTGGTAGGTGGCACTGATGGGCATTGACAGGCATCACTGATGGGCACTGAAAGGCAGCACTCATACATGGCACTGATAGGCGGCACTGACTGGCACTGTTAGGCGGCACTAACTGGCACTGTTAGGCGGCACTGACGGGCACTGATGCGCACTGATAGGCAGCACTGACTGGCACTGATAGGCGGCACTGATTGGCAGCACTGATAGGTGGCACTGACTGGCATTGATAGGTGGCACTGAAAAGCAGCTCAGATGGGCATTGATATGTGGCATTGATGGGCACTGGCAGGTGGCACTGATAGGGCGCACTGATCATCAGTGCCCTGATGATCAGTGTAGATGTCCCCTCTGAGGAATGCAGATTACCGGCTCTCCTCTCCTCTGTCAGTGTGACGGCCAATAAGCGGCATTTCCTTACTTACATGCGATCAGATGTGATTGGACACAGCTGATCACATGACCGAGCCGACGTCTTCGGCTTTTTCCGTTGATCGGTGATCCTCTGTGTCCCAGGGACACAGCGCACCACCGATCGCCGCGCTGCGCACTCCCGGATCCACGCATGCGCGGTTAGAGCGGGAGGACGTCATCTGACGTCCTCCCAGAACGAGAGAACCGCCTTGCGCCCATCATTTCCTTATATGGCGGGTGGGAGGCGGTTAAAGTAAGTTTGAAGACAAAACTTTTCTTTTTTTTTGGAAATGACTAAAGAAGGATTCAAGCCGTTGTTGGGGGTATTTTTTTTCACCATTCATGCCCCTTCACTACCTTCCCAGCAGAAAGTGGATGGAAATATCTCCTCCTGGATTGCCGTTACTGGAAAAAGAGTTCCCTCACTTTCTGTTCCAGAGCTTCCCTCACTTTCTGTTCCAGAGCTTCCCTCACTTTCTGTTCTAGAGCTTCCCTCACTTTCTGTTCCAGAGCTTCCCTCACTTTCTGTTCCAGAGCTTCCCTCACTTTCTGTTCCAGAGCTTCCCTCACTTTCTGTTCCAGAGCTTCCCTCACTTTCTGTTCCAGAGCTTCCCTCACTTTCTGTTCCAGAGCTTCCCTCACTTTCTGTTCCAGAGCTTCCCTCACTTTCTGTTCCAGAGCTTCCCTCACTTTCTGTTCTAGAGCTTCCCTCACTTTCTGTTCTAGAGCTTCCCTCACTTTCTGTTCCAGAGCTTCCCTCACTTTCTGTTCCAGAGCTTCCCTCACTTTCTGTTCTAGAGCTTCCCTCACCGTCGTTCCTGGTGACCATCATCACTATTATTTATTTATTACAGCTACGTCTCTATTGCTGTCAATGTATTCAGTGTGTTACACACATTTATTGTACGTTCACATCAGTCCCCGCCCTCGAGGAGCTTACAATCTAGGGTCTCTACATCACATTCACATACTAGGGCCAATTTAGACCGGAGCCAATGGCCCCACCAGCATGTCTTTGGAGTGTGGAAGGAAGCATTCAAACTCCAGGAGGGTGGCTCAGTGGTTGGGATTCGAACGGACAACTGTAGTGCTGCTCAGCAGAAGTGCTAACCACGTAGCCACTGTAGTGCCCAGACCTCCACTAGAACAAAGACACGAGTGAGGTCTGTATCCATCTGTACTGGGTCTGTATTCATGGAGACATGGATAGTCCAGGTGATTGCAGATATGTACCTGAGGACAGAGAGTTAGCAGGGAGTACTAATGGCGGAGTGTGGAAGGCCAGATAATTGTGGGCATACTAGAGGCTGCTTGGAGACTCAGGGGTATTCAGGGGTGCACTTGGAGACATGGGGGCTCTCAGGGGCACACTGGAGACACAAAGGAGCACACAGGGAGTACTGAAGACACAGGACAGCACAGGGGTCACTGGAGACTCAGGAGAGCACAGGGGTCACTGAAGACTCAGAAGAGCACAGGGGTCACTGGAGACAGAGGAGAGCACAGGGGTCACTGGAGACAGAGGAGAGCACAGGGGTCACTGGAGACTCAGGAGAGCACAGGGGTCACTGGAGACAGAGGAGAGCAAAGGGGTCACTGGAGACAGAGGAGAGCACAGGGGTCACTGGAGACTCAGGAGAGCACAGGGGTCACTGGAGACAGAGGAGAGCACAGGGGTCACTGGAGACTCAGGAGAGCACAGGGGTCACTATAGACTCAGGAGAGCACAGGGGTCACTATAGACTCAGGGGAGCACAGGGGTCACTGGAGACAGAGGAGAGCACAGAGGGTCACTGGAGACAGAGGAGAACACAGGGGTCACTGGAGACAGAGGAGAGCACAGGGGTCACTGGAGACTCAGGAGAGCACAGGGGTCACTGGAGACAGAGGAGAGCACAGGGGTCACTGGAGACTCAGGAGAGCACAGGGGTCACTGGAGACTCAGGAGAGCACAGGGGTCACTATAGACTCAGGAGAGCACAGGGGTCACTATAGACTCAGGGGAGCACAGGGGTCACTGGAGACAGAGGAGAGCACAGAGGGTCACTGGAGACAGAGGAGAACACAGGGGTCACTGGAGACAGAGGAGAGCACAGGGGTCACTGGAGACAGAGGAGAGCACAGAGGGTCACTGGAGACAGAGGAGTGCACAGGGGTCACTGGAGACAGAGGAGAGCACAGGGGTCACTGGAGACTCAGGAGAGCACAGGGGTCACTGGAGACAGAGGAGAGCACAGGGGTCACTGGAGACAGAGGAGAGCACAGGGGTCACTGGAGACAGAGGAGAGCACAGGGGTCACTGGAGACTCAGGAGAGCACAGGGGTCACTGGAGACTCAGGAGAGCACAGGGGTCACTGGAGACAGAGGAGAGCACAGGGGTCACTGGAGACAGAGGAGAGCACAGGGGTCACTGGAGACAGAGGAGAGCACAGGGGTCACTGGAGACAGAGGAGAGCACAGGGGTCACTGGAGACAGAGGAGAGCACAGGGGTCACTATAGACTCAGGAGAGCACAGGGGTCACTATAGACTCAGGGGAGCACAGGGGTCACTGAAGACAGAGGAGAGCACAGGGGTCACTGGAGACAGAGGAGAGCACAGGGGTCACTGGAGACTCAGGAGATCACAGGGGTCACTAAAGACTCAGGAGAGCACAGGGGTCACTGGAGACAGAGGAGTGCACAGGGGTCACTAGAGACTCAGGAGAGCACAGGGGGCACTGGAGACAGAGGAGTGCACATGGGTCACTAGAGACTCAGAAGAGCACAGGGGTCATTGAAGACTCAGGAGAGCACAGGGGTCACTAAAGACAGAGGAGAGCACAGGGGTCATTGAAGACTCAGGAGATCACAGGGGTCACTGGAGACTCAGGAGAGCACAGGGGTCACTGGAGACAGAGGTGAGCATAGGGGTCACTATAGACTCAGGGGAGCACAGGGGTCACTGGAGACAGAGGAGAGCACAGGGGTCACTGGAGACAGAGGAGAGCACAGGGGTCACTGGAGACTCAGGAGAGCACAGGGGTCACTGGAGACTCAGGAGAGCACAGGGGTCACTGGAGACTCAGGAGAGCACAGGGGTCACTGGACACTCAGGAGAGCACAGGGGTCACTGGAGACTAAGAAGAGCACAGGGGTCACTGGAGACAGAGGAGAGCACAGGGGTCACTGGAGACTCAGCAGAGCAGAGGGGTCACTGGTGACAGAGGAGAGCACAGGGGTCACTGGAGACTCAGCAGAGCACAGGGGTCACTGGAGACTAAGAAGAGCACAGGGGTCACTGGAGACAGAGGAGAGCACAGGGGTCACTGGTGACAGAGGAGAGCACAGGGGTCACTGGAGACTCAGCAGAGCAGAGGGGTCACTGGTGACAGAGGAGAGCACAGGGGTCACTGGAGACAGAGGAGCAATGGAGAATCGGCAGTGCACAGGATGACATATATCATGTGTCCCCCAGTGATCAGACTGTACATTGTAACTTTGTAGAAGGAGGAGGAGGCATTTCCTCAGTCTCCCCTCCCCCAGCGACCATTGCACCTTCGTAGCAAGTCACAAGGTGGCTGCAGCAGGGGGCTGATCTGTGTCAGACATTTGTGAACTAGAACTGCACAAGCACCAGGCATTCATGGTGGTGGCAGAAGGTAGAAGGGCCGGGGAAGGGAATACAAACATTCATACATTCAGAAAAGGGAAAATCCTCAAAGTTGCTGAAAACTTAACAAGAAGTTGGAACTTCTTGAAGAGAAAAAAAAAAATCCGTACAAAATGTAATTGAAAAACATTCTTCACGTTTCAAGTAATTTATTTTTGGCTTTGCTGCAATTAATGATTTCTCCCGGGAAGAGGAGGGGGAGGGGGGCCTGGCGGTGGTCTTCATGATGCCTGCTGTCCTTTTCCCGTACAATAACTCAATCTGAGCGATGAACGGAACCGTCTGTTCTAGAACATGGACTTCGTGTGAAGAACGATTCCAGAACCGGAATCCAGCAATTCCACTCTGTGGGAGCCCAGGGAGCCGGCCTATTGGACAGAAGGGGATGCTGACAGTCAGAGAGAAGTGGTAATGGAGAGGAGGGGGTGCTGGAGCTCAGTGTCAGGATGATATGGGGGGGGGGTAACACTGGGGGGGGGGGTAACACTGGGGGGGCACAAAGTACTATACTGGGCTCATTGTATTCTTTATCACGCTGAGTGTTTCCATTTTTATATGATATTTTATAGAGAGAAATTTCCTGAACAAATTATCAGCGTATGAGATTCATAATTCAGATGGTGGTTATAATGAAAAGAGAGGAGAGGAGAGGAGAGGAGAGGAGAGGAGAGGAAAGGAGAGGAGAGGAGAGGAGAGGAAAGGAGAGGAGAGGAGAGGAGAGGAAAGGAGAGGAGAGGAAAGGAGAGGAGAGGAGAGGAGAGGAGAGGAAAGGAGAGGAGAGGAAAG
Organism: Staurois parvus; assembly: GCF_062004578.1. Classification (NCBI taxonomy): domain Eukaryota; kingdom Metazoa; phylum Chordata; class Amphibia; order Anura; family Ranidae; genus Staurois; species Staurois parvus. The sequence continues at coordinate 363,760 of NW_028318969.1, forward strand.
GAGAGGAGAGGAAAGGAGAGGAGAGGAGAGGAAAGGAGAGGAGAGGAAAGGAGAGGAAAGGAGAGGAGAGGAAAGGAGAGGAGAGGAAAGGAGAGGAGAGGAGAGGAGAGGAGAGGAAAGGAGAGGAGAGGAAAGGAGAGGAAAGGAGAGGAAAGGAGAGGAGAGGAGAGGAGAGGAAAGGAGAGGAGAGGAGAGGAGAGGAAAGGAGAGGAGAGGAGAGGAGGAGAAAGGAGAGGAGAGGAGAGGAGAGGAAAGGAAAGGAGAGGAAAGGAGAGGAGAGAAAGGAGAGGAAAGGAGAGGAGAGGAGAGGAGAGGAAAGGAGAGGAGAGGAGAGGAGAGGAAAGGAGAGGAGAGGAGAGGAAGGAGAGGAAAGGAGAGGAGAGAGGAAAGGAGAGGAGAGGAAGGAGAGGAAAGGAGAGGAGAGGAGAGGAAAGGAGAGGAAAGGAGAGGAGAGGAGGAAAGGAGAGGAGAGGAAAGGAGAGGAGAGGAGAGGAAGGAAGGAGAGGAGAGGAGAGGAGAGGAAAGGAGGGAGGAAAGGAGAGGAGAGGAGAGGAGAGAAAGGAGAGGAGAGGAAAGGAGAGGAGAGGGAGAGGAGAGAGGAGGAGAGGAAAGGAGAGGAAAGGAGAGGAGGAGAGGAGGAGGGAGAAATGATAGGAAGGGGAGAAGGGAGGAGAGAGGAGGAGAAAGGGAAAGGTGGAGAGTAGGGGAGAAGGGATAGGAAGGAAGGGAGAAGAAAGGAGGAGACAGGGAAAGGAGGAGAGGAGACGGTAAAAAAAAAAGAAACAGAGAGAAAGAAAGGGAAGAGGAGAGGAGAGAAGAGAGGAGAGGAGAGAAGGTGAGGATTGGAGGAGGGAGAGAGAAGAGAGGAGAGGAGAGAAGATGAGGAATTGGAAGGGAGGAGAGGCGATAAGATTAGGAAAGTGAAGGAAGAGAAAGGATAGAACAGGGGCGACTTTAACTCTGCCTGAGGGCCCGGGTCAGTGGGGGGCCCCATGAGATGCCCTGGTACCTTTTTCATAGGCTTTTTGAGTTTGGGCAAGGACATAGGGGCCCCATGATCCCCTACTGCCCGGGGGCCCCATGAGTTGTCAGTCCGCCCTGGATAGGAAGGGGAGGAGGAGGAAAGGGAAAGGAGGAGAGGAAAGAAAGGAGAAGTGAGGAGAGAAGAGGAGGAGGAAAGAAAGAAGAGAAACAGGAGACAGAGAGAGAAAAGAAGAAAGAAAGAAAGAAAGAAATGATGAGAGGGGGAGGAGGAGTGAGAAGAGGTACAAAAGAGAAAGAAAAAGGGAAAGGAGAGAGGGAGAGAAAAGAAAAAGAGAAGAAAGCTGAGGGAGGGGATGTGGAAGAGGAGGGAAGACAGTGAAAGAGAAGAGAAGGGGAGAGGAGTGAGAGAGAGAGAGAGGAGAAGGATGGCGGGGGGTTGGGGAGAAGAGTGAGGAAGAAGGATGACAAGAGTGGGAGAGGGAAGAGCGGACCGATCGATCGATGCCATTCCTCGATGTGTATTATCGGTCCGGTTGACAGAGGGAACAGAGGGCACAGGGGGCACAGGGGGCACAGAGGGCACAGGGGGCACAGAGGGCACAGGGGGCACAGAGGGCACAGGGGGCACAGAGGGAACAGGGGGCACAGAGGGAACAGGGGGCACAGAGGGCACAGAGGGCACAGAGGGAACAGGGGGCACAGAGGGCACAGGGGGCACAGAGGGCACAGAGGGCACAGGGGGCACAGAGGGCACAGGGGGCACAGAGGGCACAGAGGGCACAGGGGGCACAGGGGGCACAGAGGGCACAGGGGGCACAGGGGGCACAGAGGGCACAAGGGCACAGAGGGCACAGGGGGCACAGAGGGCACAGGGGGCACAGAGGGAACAGGGGGCACAGAGGGCACAGAGGGAACAGGGGGCACAGAGGGCACAGAGGGCACAGGGGCAAAGAGGGCACAGAGGGGCACAGGGGGCACAGAGGGCACAGAGGGCACAGGGGGTACAGAGGGCACAGGGGGCACAGGGGGCACAGGGGGCACAGAGGGCACAGGGGGCAGGGAACAAAGTCGCCTCCTAATGGGCAGGTTGTAGCTTCGGGCGGCTGGCTTTTATACCTCCAATTATTGCTGTCATTCAGCTGTCAGTTTCCCAGCTGCACAGCTACGCAGGACGGACAGGGAGGTCATTTTGGTGATGAAAGGAAACGACTTCTTTTATTCGGCTTTAGTCTCTTATATACAGTTGTGACCAAAATTATTCAACCCCCAATGCTGTAAAGGGGTTTAGGGACTATAGTGTACATTTGGAATTGTATTCAGAATCAAATCCTACAAGGACGTTGTAACTACCCAAATGCAACTAAAATGACATCAATTGTTTATGTAATACAGTAGTAAATGGTTCTTATGTGGTTTCTTCATTGCCACAATTATTCAACCCCTTAAAGACTACCACTCTGAAGAACAGAGGTTCATACAGGTGCTTTCCATCAGGTATTGAAAACACCTGTGGATGTCACCGAGCAGCAATCAAGCATAATAAGCACCAATTAGGCAGCTTTAAAATGACTGTGATACTCAGCTCCTTCTAGACATTTACTGGTGTGGTTACAAACATGGTGAAGGCAAGAGAATGGTCCAGGAAGACAAGAGAAGAGGTGATTTCTCTTCACAGGAAGGGCAATGGCTATAAGAAGATTGCAAAGATGTTAAACATACCAAGAGACACCTTAGGAAGCATCATTCGCAAATTCAAGGCAAAGGGCACTGTTGAAACGCTACCTGGTCGTGGCAGAAAGAAGATGCTGACTTCGACTGCTGTGCGCTACCTGAAGCGTAGAGTGGAGAGAAGTCCCCGTGTGACTGCTGAGGAACTGAGAAAAGATTTGTCAGATGTGGGTACAGAAGTTTCAGCCCAGACAATAAGACGCACACTGCGTAATGAAGGCCTCTGTGCCAGAACTCCCAGGCGTACCCCCTTGCTGTCTCCAAAGAATAAGAAGAGTCGACTGCAGTATGCCAAAAGCCATGTGGACAAACCACAAAAGTTGTGGGATAGTGTTCTGTGGACTGATGAAACCAAAATTAGAACTGTTTGGGCCCATGGATCAACGCTATGTTTGGAGGAGGAAGAACAAGGCCTATGATGAAAAGAACACCTTGCCTACTGTGAAGCATGGTGGAGGGTCAATCATGCTTTGGGGCTGTTTTGCTTCTGCAGGTACAGGGAAGCTTCAGCGTGTGCAAGGTACCATGAATTCTCTTCAGTACCAGGAGATATTGGATGGAAACGTGATGCAGTCCGTCACACACCTGAGGCTTGGGAGACGTTGGACCTTTCAACAGGACAATGATCCCAAGCATACCTCCAAGTCCACTAGAGCATGGTTGCAGAGGAAAGGCTGGAACATTTTGGAGTGGCCATCGCAGTCACCAGACTTAAATCCGATTGAGAACCTCTGGTGGGACTTAAAGAAAGCAGTTGCAGTGCGCAAGCCTAAGAATGTGACTGAACTGGAGGGCCTTTGCCCATGAAGAATGGGCGAAGATACCCGTAGATCGCTGCAAGACACTTGTGTCAAGCTATGCTTCACGTTTAAAAGCTGTTATAACTGTAAAAGGATGCTGTACTAAGTACTAAGATTGAATGTCACTTGGGGGTTGAATAAAACTGATAATGCTGTGAGCACAGAAAAGACATTTGTGGTTATTTCATTATAACTGTTATGTTATATTTGTCTGACCTACAAGTGCCTCTTTAATGTAAATGTAAGCAAGATGACTGAATGATCAAAAGCAATGTCAAACTGGCCAAAACACTCAATTTCAGTGGGGGTTGAATAATTTTGGTCACAACTGTATTTATGTTCTTTGCAGTGATGTTTGTCGATCATCAACCAATCCCACAAAGGAAACGTCTGCTGTGACCAGGAGGATGGGGTGTCCTCCAGGAGGACATCTAAGTGGTCATCGCTGTACATTCTTGGAAAATTATAATTGCCAAAGTACAGGGCTGTAGACAATGTTTTCTTCTGGGGGGAGGGGGGTCAGCTCGCAGCTGAGCTGTATTTTTACCCCCCCCCCCACTTCTCCCCCTTGAAGGAAGGGGTGAGTGGAAGGGAGGGAGGGGTGGGTGGAAGGAAGGAAAGGGAGGGGTGGGTGGAAGGAAGGGAGGGGTGGAAGGAAGGAAGGGTGGGTGGAAGGAAGGGGTGGGGGAAGGAAGGGGGTGGGTGGAAGGAAGGGGTGGGGGAAGGAAGGGGTGGGTGGAAGGAAGGAAGGAAGGAAGGAAGGAGGAAGTGAGGAGTGGATGGAAGTAAGGGGTGGGCGGAAAGAAGGGGAGCATGGAAGGAAGGGAGGGGTGGGTGGAAGGAAGGGAGGGGTTGGTGGGTGGAAGGAAGGGGTGGGTGGAAGGAAGGGAGGGGTTGGTGGGTGGAAGGAAGGGGTGGATGAAAGGAAGGGAGGGGTGGGTGGGTTGGTGGAAGGAAGGAGTGGGGGAAGGAAGGGGTGGGTGGAAGGAAGGAAGGGAGGGGTGGGTGGGTGGATGGAAGGAAGGGAGGGGTGGAAGGAAGGAAGGGTGGGGGAAGGAAGGGGTGGGGGAAGGAAGGGGTGGATGGAAGGAAGGGAGGGTGGAAGGAAGGAAGGGGTGGGGGAAGGAAGGGGTGGAAGGAAGGAAGGGGTGGAAGGAAGGGGTGGAAGGAAGGAAGGGGTGGAAGGAAGGAAGGGGTGGGTGGAAGCTGGAAGCTGCCTCTCCTCCTCTCCCTCCCACGGCTTGCAGCTGCTTCATTGAAAGCCATGCAGGAGATCTCTGCTTGTCACTGCCCCCCCCCACCCCTAGTTCCAGCGCTGCTCGCCGTCTCCACCGCTGCAGAGAACGGTTTTCTTTCTGCCCCCTCCATCCCACCGCCGCAGTGTTCCCGCCGCAGTGTTCCCGCCGCAGTGTTCCCGCCGCAGTGTTCTTCTCACTACCCAGACCAAATTTTGAGGGCTGTAACCTGCAGCCCAGGGATGGTTGGCAACTCTCTTCTTGGGGAGGTTCAGAACTCCCTGACCCCCCCCCCATCTACGCCCAGGCAAGGTATTGGAACGTTAGTATCAGGTGCAAATGTTCGGCGCCACTGAATTTATGAATTCCTAGGAAAAATATTGTTTTTATTTCCCCTGTAACAATAATGGGTCGGGGTGGAATCAGCCCCCATCTTCTTATACGTCTTGGGGACTCCAGCAGTGAGATCTCCCCGCCATAATCTCGGGGTGTGTTCCTGTCTCCCGTTAGTTTTTGGGTGTCTCTACCCACCATTGTGTGTTCCAGGTCTTGCTGTTACAGCAGGGGTGGTGGGTGCCCCCTCGAAATTGCTAGAAATCACAAAGAGATCTCACCGATAGAGTCCCCGAAAAATTGAAAAAGAGGCGGAGTTACTAAGGGAGCTGACTGCCTGTAAGAAAACGTACGCGGCTTTGTAAACCGTTTGCACTTTTCTCATTATTTTTTGCATGTTTTATCATTACGAGGCGGTATCAGAAAGTTTCGAGATGTTCTGTAACACGCCAACAGATGGCAGCACGCACAGTCACAGGGAGCACCGACCTTCATAAGTCAGTATGCCAAAAGACATTGTCCTGTGTACATCGGCTGGTGCTATTCTGACCACGTGCGTCGCCATGTCTGAACAAAGAGCAAATGCGAAATTCTGCGTGAAACCGGGCGAATCCGCCGCAGAGACGCTTGACACGATTCGGCCAGTTTACGGCGATGCTGCAATGAGTCGTTCGATGCGTTTCGAGTGGCTCGTGCTCTTCGAGAGCGGAAGGACGTCACCGCAAGACAAAGAGAGATCGGGAAGAGCTTCACTGAGCTCCACCTCCGAAAATGTCAAAACCATTCCGCAACTTGTGCTTGATAATCGTCGGAGAACGATCCGCCACATGGCCGCCATTGTCGGTGCGTCATACGGAACAGTACAGGCAATCATCAAGAGACCCCCTCAGCAACAATAGATCCCAAGAGCAACAATGTATTCATTGCAACAAAATACCCCCCTCCCAAGCAACTATAGATACATACCAGCAACAATAGATCTCCTAGCAGCCAGGAAAGATAGACCTCTCCCTCAACAGTAGATCTCTCCCAGCAACAATAAACCCCCAGCAGCCAGAAAAGATAGACCTCTCCCTCAACAGTAGATCTCTCCCAGCAACAATAGATCTCCTAGCAGCCAGGAAAGATAGACCTCTCCCTCAACAGTAGATATCTCCCAGCATCAATAGACCCTCCAGCAGCCAGCAATGATAGACGTCTCCCTTAATAGTAGATCCCCCCCAGCATCAATAGACCCCCAGCAGCCAGCATTAATAGACCCTCCAGCAGCCAGCAATGATAGACGCCTCCCTTAACAGTAGATCCCTCCCAGCATCAATAGACCCCCAGCAGCCAGCAATGATAGACGTCTCCCTTAACAGTAGATCCCCCCCCAGCATCAATAGACCCCCAGCAGCCAGCATTAATAGACCCTCCAGCAGCCAGCAATGATAGACGCCTCCCTTAACAGTAGATCCCTCCCAACATCAATAGACCCTCCAGCAGCCAGCAATGATAG